>NW_010413138.1:2086-25432 GCF_000710305.1 Buceros rhinoceros silvestris | reverse complement strand
AGCCCCGCCGCTGCTGGAGCGTGCCGTGAGCGCTGTGCTCTTTCCCGGGGCAGTTCTGAGCTGCTTTGAATCCCTCTTTGTCCAGTTGCTTTTTGGGATCATTGTCCCCAACTGTAGGACTGCTGTAAATCTCTGTTTAACTTCCACTTACGTGAATCCTTTCTTTAGTTAAGGGAGTAGGAGAGGCAGTTATGTAAAACTAGGTGAAGTATAATAATATAGGGGGTTTTAAAACTAAAAACCTTTGAAGTAAAGAAATAGTGGTTTTGTTTTGCTCTGAAGAGGGTCGGGAAAATGTGGGCCGCAGTACTGTAGGGTTTGGGTATTCTGCTGCAGGGTGGGTAGGATTTTGTGCAGGTGACAGTGGCATCAACAGTTTGCCTTTCACAATCACTGACTTCCCTCAAAGTCTCTGCAAAACCACATTTGCCCCAGTTGTTTCGCATCATTCTTCTGAGCTAATGAAATGGGGGGAAATGCCCTGTGGGAGACAAACGACAGTCTGTGACGCCTCTTCTTTCAAGATTGTTTCTTACGTATGAACTCTCTACCAGTGGCAGTTATGGTTCTGATGTTAACAGGAAGCAGATCTGTGTTGTTGGTGTTGCTTTTGGAGATGGAGTCTGAGCAGAGAAACACCGAATTACACTGAAGGTATCCGAGAGCTCCTGTGACGCAGCAGATGTTGGGCTGTCGGCTCCCAGCCTCGAGACGAGCTGTCAGAGCCCGGGCAAGCCCGATGAGTGGTCTCAGGAATGGTGGTGAATAGTCAAATGTGTAATGGCTGTTTGTGGGAAACTTAGGACAGTATTTGCTTACTGTTGTTCGAACGACCTTACAGTAAGCTGGGGTGGTTTACTGTGTGCTTTTAGAACCAGAGGTTTGGGAACTGCTGTCTCAGGTCGTGCCAGCCCCTTGTTCTAGTGGGAACGTGACACTTGGTGGTGAATTCCAAGTCACCAGGGTTTATCACACCTTTTGGGGCTGACTTTCGATACTGCCTCTGTGTTCTGCAGAGCTGAGTAGACTGTCTGGGGGAGGGGAAGTGTGGTGCCATCCTTTTCCATCTCATTTTCCTTTTTCTCCTCTTCAGAGCCTCCAGTGACTTCCCTCACCTGCCAATCTCGTTTGTTTGTGCTCCCATCTCCTTCCAGAGCTGACATCTTCATCCTTTGCTCTTCTCTTTCTCCTTGCAATAAGAATGTGGTACAAGCTTCTGTAAGATTAGGCAAGATCAGCTTCTTCCAAACTGTTGTCTCCTCCTTGTTCTGATAGCACTGGCTGCGTTGTCTGGTGTTTTCTCTCCTCTGGTTCTGTTTTTGAGGTGTCTCTTCTTTGTCCACCAGAGCACGAACACGTATTCTCTGGAACTGGCATCCTTCTGCCAAAAGCTGGTGGATCCCATGGTCTTCCTCCTGGCGGCCTTTGCTGCCTCTGGTACAGCAGTGATGTTCTCAAGAGACTTTGACTGTTTTCTCCTCATTCTTGAGCACGTCATTCTGGTTTATTTTCCCAGCATTGTAGGTGAATGTTTTATTTCCTCGTGCCCAGGTATTTTCGTTGGAATATAGGTAGTGTCTGTTTGTAACTGATAATTCTTTGATCTTCTGCCTCACATCAATCTTCTCTTGTTTGAAGCATTTGATAGCTAAATGCTCATGTTCGCAAGCCGAGTATGGTTAAATCAAAGCTCTTAATATTCCTTAATCTTGACTGATCTGGACAAGTGCTGTCTCAGCCATGCTCCATTCTGAGGCGTGGAGCTAATTATTCTTTGACACATGGTAGACACACGTACCTAGAAGGTTTCAGTCATTCCTGCGGGTTGTTTTTGCTTTGCGTGTCTCAGCAACAGCTTCTCTTGTCTGTTCATGCAAGTGAAACTCAGACTCTTGCCTGTTTGATTACTGCAGCGGACCTTTTTCTGGCCTTCAGAAGTGCTGGTTCGTTCTGCCTGTGTCCATTCAGCTTGCTGATGCAAAGCATGGCACGCCTTCACTTTAATTAATCGTTGGTTTTCCCTTTTCCACCAGTGTAGCAGTTGTCTTTACCTTCGGGATGCTGATGTTCTCTTAGTCTAATGTCTGTCTTAAATCACCATGGAGATGTCAGTACTGCCTCCAGGGAACCATTCAACCAGTGTCCTTCAAGCCTTCAGACTGTGCTAATGGATGATCTTTCTGAGATGCTTTTCTTCAAAGCTACAAACATTCCCTCTGATGTTCTCAGAACTGCTCCATTTTCTTCAATCTAATTGTTCCTTGAGTTTTTTCCCTTCCGTTTTTCTCCAGCGAGTTGGTGAAACTGTGCAGCTGCCTCTTCGCGGCGCTTTGATGGCGAGCTGTATCCTGGCAGAAGGTTGTTGGATTAAGGGGGTTTCTCTACTGCAGAGCCGGGTAGAAGGACGAGGAGGTCCAGGTGCTGCTTCCGAAAGGAGTTTGTGCTGTGAAGCGTCCTAGGAACAGGTCCTGCTCGTGGTGTTGTGCCTCATGAGATGAGCTGGTACGTGTGCAGCTAATGAAGAGAGAGTAATTTCTCCCTGGCATGTGGAGTTTGATGGGCTTTGTCACGAAGATGTGGTGACATTGTAATAAAGGCTTTGGGGACCGGCACTGTGAGATGTTTGTTACTGGAAACCTGGATTTTGGTAGGTGCAGTTGTTACTGTTGTATAGAGTCGCTGGTGAACGGCGTTACGAATGTTCTCTGAGATCTTTGCTGTGCTGCTCTGCGTTGATGTTCGAGCTGGATCTTGTCTAAAACTGGCACTTCACATACTGGCAGCGAAGGATCAGGGAGAACTGGACAACTTCCCGTCGGAGAGGTTAACTTCCCGTCAGCCCGAGCGCTGTTCTCGTTAACCTGCTCTTAATGCCCAACCAGTGATTTGTTTTCCATTACTTGCTGCCGAAGCTGCTCTCTAGGTGACAGATCTCGTGTGGACACTGAATTTCTTACCCCATTTCAGCCATTGAAAAGGTACAAGTTTTTCTCAGGGCTGGAACTCGACGGTTTTCTTGACGTTTCCTTTCGGGAGGTGCAGATGCCTCCCGCGTTGGCAAACTCTCTCCTCAGACACCACGCACAGTTCCTTTTGCTCTGAAGTGGCTGCACCTGCAGTTCATGATCCTGACGAGTTTATTGTGTGTGACTGCCTTGAACATGCAGAAGTCGAGCGACTCACGGCAGCTCCCTCGGAGTCAACGTGTCGTTCCTCTGCCAGACCTGGATGACACTGATGTTTCTTCTGGCTCGTCCTGGGGTTTTCGCCCTCACCATGTAATTCCTTTTGCCTTGCAGGAGCTTGCAGAAAGAGGAAGGTCTGTTATTGCTTCAAGGGGGAAAAGCCGTCGGGCACCACTACCCTGGTGTTTGTAGACCCTATAAACAAGGTCTTATTTTCCTGTGGTAATTTACTTCAGGTAAACTAGTGGACTAGTTGGCCTGCTTTTTTTTTTTTTGGATACCCTCATAAATCAAACCCAAAAAGTAGACCCTATAAACAAGGTCTTATTTTCCTGTGGTAATTTACTTCAGGTAAACTAGTGGACTAGTTGGCCTGCTTTTTTTTTTTTTTTGGATACTCTAATAATTCACACCCAAACACCATAAAGTGATATTTAATTTACAAGATAGAACTGTCTAAATACTTTAATAATTTTTCTTACACGTTTTGGAATTCTCTATAAACATTTTACCTACGTTGCAAAGTAGTTGGGCTGCCTCATGGTTTCCTTCTTCCTGGCATGTGAAAATAAGCTATTTTTTTTTCCCCACTTCTGACTTGTAACATTTGCTCTACGTGAAGTACCTGAGCTGAAATAGCAGAATGACGTAATGCAGAGGAGGATTTCTGTTAATGCCACAAGGGCTTGGGGACTGACATAACCCATGCTCTGCAAACACAAAAAGGTTTGTGCTTTAAATATGGTCTGTGGAATTTTTATTCAATCTTAAGTATGTAAATGGCTTCTACCTTCCCGTGCCAGCTGTGGGAGCGTGTCTGGCAGCAGCCGCTTACTCCTGCTGCAGGGGAACGAGAACATCGGATGGTTTGCTTCACAGGAAACAACTTACCCGAGTTTTGAAGATGAGGCAGGTGTCACTTACAGCCACCAGGACATCGCTTGTGAGGTCCAGCTGCAGAGGATCCAGTCACGCTTCGTGTGCTTGGACATGAAGCGTGGTTGGACTGTGCTCGTGGGGTCTCCATGGAGATCGCCCCATGGTGTGGGAGCTGGCTCGTTGCCTTCAGTCGGTTGAAGCTCTTGAAGAGAAAAGTCCTGTTTTGTTATACGCACCTTTAGGATTTTATAGTGCTGCAAGTTGCCTCTATCTCTTAATATGTCTTTTGAGCAAGTTTATTCTGCCCCTTATCACTGAAATAGTATTAAGGTGAAAGAGATTTTTATTTTCGCGGCCTGAGCTGATAAATAAGCATAATCAAACTTCACTTTGAACTTAAATTTTTTCTTGACCCTCAGATAAGCCTTTCACAGGCAATAAATTACCACTCTGAATATTTTTGGTGAGTTAACAACCTAATTGCTGTTCTCCTTTCTAACGCTGTTCACAGGTATGATCAGCTCTCTCTCGGTGATGTCAGAGCAGTTGTTCTCAACTCATATGCTCTTAGCGCTGAAGATCGCTTCTTCAGATCCCAGCAAGGACTCGCTTGCCTGGAAGTTCCTCTGTGTTGTTTTTTCTGCCTCTCGTACAGGTTTCCATGTAGTCAGGCACTGCTTAAATATAACTTGAAGTAAATATGACAAGAGAGTCTTTAAAAAAGTGTAGTTCTTAGTTTTGAAAAAAATTCGCTACGTAATAACCTGGCTGGTGAGGGTCTGGTGAGGGCTGATGGTTGTTTTCATGACATGGGGACTGTGTTCCTTTGAAAGATGAATTTGAGTCACCCGGACGGTTGGAGCTCTGGGCTGTGACCTGTGAGGAGAAGCTGCAGGAGCTGGGCTTCTTCAGCCTAGGGGAGAGAAGGCTTCAGAGGCACACGTGGAGCTTTCCAGGATCTGTGAGGAGGCTACTGAAATGGCAGAGCCAGGCCCATCACTGCGGTGGGTGTTGGAGGGACAAAAGACAAGAGGTGGAGCGAGATTTTTGCTCTGGTCATGGGGAAGAGATTGGTTTGGGGTTTTTTCACCATAAGGACAGTTGGGCAGTAGAAGAGATTACCCAGGAGGCTGCTCAGCCTCCATCCCTGGAAGTTAAGACCAGCCTGGATAACCAAATTAACCTGGTCTGACTGCATTGCTGAGCTTACTTAGAGCAGGAGGTTGCATCAGAGACCTCCTGCGGTCCCTCCAACCTGAACTCTACCATGCTCTTGTGGTAGAGGCGTGATGGTCTCGGTGGCAGAGGAGAACGTTTTTGTGGCCTTTCTTGCTGCTTTGCTGTAGGATTCACTCCGTGAGCCTGGGAACTATGCAGAGAAATGCCCCCCTGCAATAGTCCAGTTTAGAGGGTTTTCTTTTCAGTTGTCTGGCCTTCAAATGTGGATTCCAAAGGGCGTTTTCATCTTCACTCAAAACACCTCTTGGATTTCTCCATAATGGGTCATTTCATACTGCACTGAAGTTTGTATTGCAAAAATAACTATTGTGGCTGCTAGAGATGTCACCCTCTGCTGTATGCACTGGTGTGAACTGGGGGAGAGGTAAAACAAGGCCGTGTTTTGTCTAGTCGCAGGAAATGTGGTTGATATCGTGGTGTTTGGTTCTGTATCTGAGTTAAAAATGTCCCCCGTAGTATCTGATGGTACCTCAATCCCTCTGCCTGAACTATTGAGGCGGAATTTTCTGTGTTTCCAGAGCTTGTGAAGCCACTGAGCAGGTTTAACGGTACACACATTTTCCTGACAGCACCTAGGGCTTGTATTGGTAGTTAAAGGCTGGCCGGGGAGGTGACCTTTGCCTGTGGACCCAGCTCTGGAGGTTTTTGTAATTGTTCGTGCAGGCTGAAAAGTCTGAAACTCGTGCATAAGCTGCAGGAAGGAGTTCTGTGGAGTCGGTCGGCTTTCAGGCTGGTTTGACACTACTCGAAGAAAGCCTGTGGTTTGTGCAGGTTCCGGATCCTCAGACTGAGGCCGTGCTGTCTCTGACAGTAAGGTCTGAGGCTCCGCTTTCCTTCCTGTGGGTGGGCTTCCTCAGGACACCTTCGCTGAGATGGACTCATTAAAAACTGGACATTGTTTTGCCTTGTTTCTGTCTCCTTGTCTGGAGAAAGACCAAGTCTCTTCCACAAATTTTAAGCACTAGGTGCTGTGTCTGTTCAGCTCTCAGGTGGAGAAGCAGCTCTCTTGTTCTTTTACACGTATCATACCTGAAGTTTGCAGGTTGGGGGTTTGTCTTTCCTTCCTTTGTCCTGCTTTATTTTCCTTTTAACTTGATGACTGTTCTGTGGGCCGAGCGGATCCATTTTACTGTTGGTCATCCTCCAGATGCCTTGGTGGAACAGTCCCATGCTCACCAAGTGAGAACATGATGAGGACACCCCTGGTGTTGGCTGGTACAAGCAACAGTGTCATTCTCATTTTGGAGCAGCACTCACTAAGCTGCCGTGCTCGCCGCGGGGGGAGAGACCCACCTACCACCTAACATGTGTGTTTCTGTTCTGCAAAACCAAAACATTTTGTGGCTTTTCAGCTGGGAGGAAAACATGGTTTGTGTAAGTGCTTTATGTAGAAAAACCACAAAATACTAGAGAGTTCTTTACTACTTAAATCCATTCAAAACCATAACGAGGTATCAGGACTGAAAGCTGAAGCCAGAGACTGGAATGGGAAATTTGGCACCGGAGGTTTTTGCCAGTTGAGGTAACGGATGATTGAGAGCACTAATACTTTGCTTTCAATGTCTTCAGTAATTGATGACTCTGAAAATGTTGCCCCCAAACAAGGCTTATGCTCAGTGTTTACTGAAGGTCGGATAAGACAGTCTAATGATCCCTTCTTGCCATGGGCTGGAATTAGGGAACCGTTTCCAGCAGTGTGGTGTGTTGCAGGCTTGGAAAGGCCGTGGTGCAAAGCTCGCCTGGAAGAACAAGCCTGACTAAGCCCTGGCATAGCTGGTGGCTGTGAGGTCCTGCTGTCTCGTCATTCCTGACAGATGCCGTCACATCAGCTGGTCTCACAGCCAGCACGAGTAATAGTGAGGTTGGAGATGGTGAGTGCTGGAGGACTGTCCTTCAGTGGAGAGGAACTCTCGTGTGTTGCACAGGAGGGTTGTCTTCTCCACCTTGACTAACAGGACTGGTCAGGGTTTGTTTTACTGGTTGCTTTTCCCAGTCTCATTTGTTGTAGCTGGACACAATCTTGATTATTTTTCTTCCCCCTTCATTTTCTACTTTGTTTCTTCCTTCCAATATCTTTTTTCCCTGTGAGCTTTCTGCTGTTCCTGGCATCCTGGTTCTTTTTTTCCTGAGGGCTCAGTTTTCCATCACCAGACTATTCATCCTGTTCCTTTGCATCAGCTTCTTTGGCTCCTCATCCAGGGCTTTTGCCATCCATCCCGTGTCTCCTCTGCACTTTGCTTTGCTGTTGAATCTGCTTTTTTATGGTTTATTTTCTCAGTACTCAATCCGTTATTAAACACTAAACAGACAAGCAGCTCTTTTCCATTGGGTCCTCTTTGGTGACAGTGGCATTTGGTGCAGGAGTCTCTTGTATGTTGTGCCCTACACCACCAGGTCCCGCTTTCAGGCATCCCTGAGGGGGAGAACACTAAGACAGCGTTCCATTGGCTGCTTGGGCAGTCGTGGATAGAACTAGTTTGGTAGAATTCACGCTACTTGTTGCTGTAATTATAGTGGTAATGAATACTAAAGTTTACCAAACGTGATATAAAGAAATGAACATCCCTTTTGGGAAAGGGCTAAAAGCTTGGGCCTCCACAGGAGTGGAGTCTCCCCTGGGCAGGTTCTGCTGAGGCCAGGGAATCAAACAGGATCCCTGGCTAGTCGCGACAAACTTCTGTTTGGGACGGGTACGGCAGTTCAGTTGTTGACCTTCGCTGGCAGATGATTTTTCATTTTTGAGCTGTTTGTCGGTGCTGCTCTCAGCCATAAGCATTTTAAAGATTCAGCAGTATTTGATGAAGAATGTAGAAAATAAAGGGGAAAAAGAGCAGGCAAAATGCTGTAGTAAGGAGCTTTATTTCATGATTAATTTTACCTTTTGTAGAACAAGTTAGGCCAGTCTTGCGAAATGAGTCTTGTGGTGGTTTTGCTGGGTTATCTCTGAGTTAGACCCACAAAAGAGTGGAAGGAGACTTTTCCACCCTCACAGATAAATGTGCAGAGCTCTTGGAATAGCTTTCATCATGTTTGTGTTTGTCAGGTAAAGTTCCGCTCTTTGAGCTGAGCTGATCTAATAGCTGGGAGTTCCCAAATGGGCGAGCTCGCCCCTTTTCCCTCCCTGCTGACCCCAGAGCTTTACTGGTGCTGCAGCTCAGTTAGGGAGGATTTTGTGTTAATGTTGTCTTTTTTTAAGGCTCCAGGTAATTCTTCTTGATGGTTTTATTTCTCCTTTATGGCAGCCTTCCAAGTACTGACAGTTTAAAAAGTTTTAATTTTCTGAAATGTCTTTCCTTGTTTGTAAGATTAAATAATGGCAAAGGTGGGACACTTAGCCCAAACACAGCTCTCCCTGGATGTCTTGTTTCACAGCAGCCTCATCTGAAGACAAACGTTCGACTCCCCTGTAGCTCCTTTACGCACACGGAGGGGTTGCTGACTGCACGATCTACGTGCCATTTCTCCTCACATCTCTCATGCACAAGGTGTATCAGTTTGTTAAACTCACTTGTGCTTTAGTCCTCCCTCCTCCCCTTTCTGTTTTGGTCATTAAGGACATTGAGGTGTTTTGAGGTCATTAAGGACCGTGGAAGACATACACTGGTTGTAGAAATGAATTCTGCTCTTGAAGGCTAAATGTCCATGTGCTTTCTTAGAAGAGAGTGTCCTGCTAATGCTTGAATCGGAACTTCAAGCAGACGGTAAATGTGCTCTTAAATTCTGCAGAAAGGACCAGTCCGTCTGTAACAACGCGCATGGAAAAATTGGGTTGAATTGTAGACCTGCAAATGTTGCAGATTTAGGACCTTTCTGAAGGTTTGAATGGTAGTTAAATACAGATGTAATCGAGTGTCAGGGTTAGGGGACCTTTCAGAAAGGAAGGGGTGTGTACAGCAACAGTCCCTTTGCATTACGGTGTTACTATGGGAAGGAAAAGCCTTTGCCTGCAAAACTCATGTTGAAAAAGCAAATTCTGCAGCAAAGGGCCTTTTCCTCCTGATGGGCCGATGTACTGGTTTGAAATAGAGAAACCTGGAGGGAGAAGACAAACAGCTTTCGGATATCTGTTTTATTTTTGTTCTTAAAACACTCCTTTTCCCTTTTGAAGAGCAAGTCCTTTAATTATACATTACCAGGAGCTGGTGGAAGCAGTTTGCGTACCTGGGATTTAACTGCTTTAGGGATTCATGGTCAGTAAAAGCATCATAGAATGTAACATCTTCATACTGGTCAATGAATGTGGTTGGAAAAAACCTCAATGATTTCTCTCTTTACAGAAAAACCTGCCATTGCTCCTCCTGTCTTTGTATTTCAGAAGGATAAAGCACAGAAGGTAAGGAGATGCTGATCTGTTTTTGGTTTGGTTTTTTCCGTAGCCTTGACTCGCTCCATGGTGAGCAGCCAGTTGTGTTGTTCTGAAGTTGAAGATGGATAATAGAGCATTAACATTATTAATGGGCAGGGGGTGAAGGGGTACTGGTGGGCTAAAAGTGGGAAGGTATGTGATGGTGGGGAGAAATGGGTGGCTCTGCACACAAAACATGGACCAAATCTGGGAGGAAAAAGTGTCTTCAAAGCTGTAGCTTGAAAGCAGCAGGTGGCAAAGGAGTGATGACAGTTGCAGTTGCATTTTTCTGATCATAAAGAGAAAGCAAAGAAAACCATAGTCTAGGTTATTGCTTTTCACTTCAGTAGATTCCAGTGTGTCTCCTGTCTTTGGTAAGCTGTGAAGTGTCCTAATGACTGTGGAAAATGGTAACCGCGTTCCCTCCCCCTGCCCTTTGTCCCCGTCCCCCACTGTGGAGCCTGTGGGAGCGGTTCCATGGTGTCAAGTCAGAGCTGGGCTGGAAGGTGTGTGTGGGTGAGCTCCTGTGGAACCAGGAGGCTGGTACAGCTCGCGCTGTGGCTGCAGGAGGAGCTCAGGAGAGAGACGAGAGTGGAGGAAGGAGCAGGACCTTCCCTTCAGCAGAACTTGCTGTTAAATTGAAATAGATGTGATGGAAAACAGTGGCTGTGTGGACCCAGTGCCATTTCCATCCCTTTTCGCTTTGGAAGTGGCACACAAAGTCAAAGTTTCCCTTGTTTCAGCTGAAGCTGGTGGGAATCAACAGAAGTGCAGTCATGTACCCATGATTCACTGTGTTCGCATTATCTGTGCAATCAGAAAATCTTCTCAAATGTTTGACTAGAAACGCTGAACCATTTTGCAGTTGTAGCTTTTCTTTGGGTTGGAACAAGTACCAGACTCGAGCGTTCTCACAGGTTTAGGATATTCCTCAGCAGGAGCTTGAAATCCTTTGTCAGCTTGGAAAGGATTTAGCTCTGCCATTCCTCTAGTATTAGGTAATAAAATTAACTATATCTTAGAGTAAATACTTATGCCATGTTCCTTCCAATTACTTTTTTTACGGTAACCGTTTACATGTACTGTGGAACACAGGGAGTGCTAGTGGTTGTGCTATCGGTTTGGATCGCGTTGTTTCCTCCTAGGAAACAGCTCCCAATCGCCCGCGGTTACTTAGACTGTTGCTGGAGTCCCTCCTGAGTTGCACCATGGTGAGTTTTCTTCCCAGGGGTCCTTTAGCCTGTCAGTGCGTCTCTGGAAGCAGCAATCGTAGCAATGTGCAGCCCCGGCAGAGGGATGTGGTCTGGTGTCCGTCCTTGGCTGGCCAGGTCCCTCAGTGCTCAGCTGGCAGGTCTCATGCTCTCGCCTTCCTCCACGTTGTACCTTCTGCACAGAGCATGTTTCTCCAGGGGCGCACACAGGGGCTGCCTTCGGTGTCAGGCTGTGCAAGCTCCCAGGCTGGCCTGTGGGACAGGCCTTTTCCATTCTATCTCTCAAGAAAATATTTGTAAAAAATCTGAACTGAAGATCCTGGGAGGGGAGTCTGTGATTTAGTCTTCCCAGCTGCCTCTGAGCATGCTGAGGGCTATGGTGACGCTGTGTGCAGGACAGCCTCTGCCCGGGCACAGCCTGTGGGGAGGGCTGAGGGGCCTGTGGGTGAGCCTTAAAGGGTTGAAGGGTCTTGAAGGGTTACAGATGAGTTAGAAATTACAGAAATACTGTGGTGTTGGTGCTCCAGAGGGGACTGGGGTGGGTCTAGCTGGGCTGGGAACAGGACTTGCTCCTTGAATCAGATCGTGGAGAGTCCTCGAGTGGCATCTGTCCCTTGGTTAGCAAATCCCGAAGTGTGGTTCATCTAGTAACAACCAAATGCTTCCAGTGAACCGTGTGATGTGTGGGGATGTGCGGCTCGCTTAAAAAGGAGTGGAAGGAGTGGTTGATAATTATTTTAGTAGCTTATCGTGTGTGTATTTGAGACTGGATAAAAAAAGAGAAGAATCAGTGCTGCTGTTCTTGCTGTTTTATTAAATAAATGGCCAAAGGCTGCTTGTTGCTTGTGCCAGTTGCTGGTTTTTGTAGTGTGGATACCGTGGAGTCAGAACGCAGTGCTGTCAGCCAGGAGGAACAACCACTTAATATAAGCTGCGGATGTCAGAGCCTGGCCTTCGGGCCAGCGGAGTGTCCCTTTAATCAGCTTACAAAGAGGTGACTCGGGTTATGCGCTGGTTGGTTGAGACCTAACGCTGTATTTTTTGAAAGACTTCGGTGTTACAGTTAATGGTTAACTCCATCACCACTGCTGTAGCCGCTGCCTGGTTGAGTGCATCGCCTGCCACTGAAGATTACCCTTATTAAAGTTAATAAGGAAAATCTAACGGAGGGGTTTTTCCTAGAGCAACGTTCTGAAGAAAATGCAACAGTAACTTCAAAACAGTTGACAAACAGGCTTCTAAAATAGGTAATTTCTCTGTGTAGATTACAACCCCCTGCAGAGTTACAGGCTTGGGGAAGAGTGGCTGGAAACTGCCCAGCAGAAAAGGACCTGGAGGGGCTGGTTGACAGCGGCTGAAGAGGAGCCAACAGCATCCTGGCTTGTATCAGCACTGGTGTGGCCAGCAGGAGCAGGGAAGCGATTGTCCCCCTGTACTCAGTGCTGGTGAGGCTGCACCTTGAGTGCTGTGTCCACTTTTGGGTCCCTCACTTCAAGAAGGACACTGAGGAGCTGGAGCGTGTCCAGAGAAGGGCAGCGGAGCTGAGGCAGGGTCTGGAGCACAATGTGCTGAGGAGCGGCTGAGGGACCTGGTGGGGCTGAGCCTGGAGCAAAGGAGGCTCCGGGGAGACCTTCTGGCTCTGACAACTCCCTGACAGGAGGGTGCAGCCAGGGGGGGTTGGTCTCTTCTGCCATGTGACAAGTGACAGGTTGAGAGGAAACAGCCTCAAGTTGTGCCAGGAGAGATTTTAGGAAAAATTTCTCCACTGAAAGGGTTGTGAAGCCTTGGAACGGGCTGCCCAGGGAGGTGGTGGAGTCCCCATCCCTGGGGAGGTGCTGCTGAGGGACAGGGGTCAGGGCCCCTGGCAGTGCAGCATGGACGATTGGACTCGATCTTAAAGATCTCTTCCAGCCAGATGATTCTGTGATTCTCTAAGTTTAATCTGCAGTTGGGTTGGCTTTCTCCTGGAGCTGAGCAGAGTGTTCTCGGAGGCGTTCCAGTGCCCACACGATGATCTGACGGTAAGCCGAGGCTGCGGGGAAGGCCTCGCGCTGTGCGTTCATTCCCCAGCCACAGTGATGGTTTAAGTGTTTGCCTCATGCTCTTTACGTTGTGCTCTTCTGCATCAAAGGGGACATCCTGGGCAGAGTGACGTTTGTCACAGGTCTGTAGCCCCCTCGGTATCAGGGCTGCACTGGTATTGTCCAGTGGCCTTTACTGACCTTTCTGGAGCTAACGTTGTCTACTATTAAATTAAGGAACATTATTTTCCTAGAAGTCTCTACTGAAGCTCATGCTTGTAAGGTGATAGACTCCTATTTTTCCGTTAGATGTTGGAAAATAGTCAGCATGTGCAGGACAAAATACACACCAGTCTGCAAACGCAGTTTGTAACTGGCCGTTCCAGCCAAGGTTGGCTGCGCTGTTACCATCAGAAGCTGCAGTTTGTCCTGGTTGTTCAGAGGGGATGAGAAGTGTGTCATGTTCAGAATGGTGCCTTTTAATTTTACTCTCAGTAAGGAGGTTCTGGTTGTTTTCTTCCGCTGTTAAAAGGCAAGATTAGTCTGTTCTGATTTTCATCCCAGATATCAGTTACTGGTGGGTGTAGAGTTGGCTGTTTCCACGCTGAGTGAGTCCCTATTTTCACTATTTTTGTCTCACCCCCTTTTCTACTGTGTTTTAGTGGTTTGGGGGTTTTTTCCTCCCTAACTCTTTGAGAACTATTTTTACAGCTTACGAAATACTGTTCTTGCCACTACCTGAATGACAGCATCCAGAGAGCTGCCTTCTTCACACCCTGCTGCGTGTTTTTCTGCCAGAGCTGCTCGTGCAGCTGGAAAATTGCAGCAGCTTGGAGATGCTGGTAGCTCTTGAGATGTGAAGGCTACATCGAGTCCTAACCTGGCCCTCTTAAGCATGGAACTTTACTGGTGCTCCATCCCCTGTCCTGATAACTTACTCAGGAATGGCACCATGCTCTCCGTAGCTTTTTGAATTAGAGATCAGTGGATACGATTTTTTCTATGATTATTTTTACTCGAGTTTCTGTTCTGAAACTAATTTTAACTTCTGCCATAAAACCAGTTCATGGTTCTGGCAGTAGGTTACTTGAAGTCATTTTATGAAGTTAACCTTCAACATGCATTTCTGAGGTCAAAGTCTTCTGAATGCTTTCTTGCATTTACACATGTTGAAGTAGGTACAACAGCTCAAATTTCACCGATAGTGGTGTAAATTTGTCCAAAAGTGCTGTTAAAGGAGTGCCTGGTGTTGTGCAAGCGTGAGCTGTGGTCTCCTTCCAGTTGTTCCTGATTCTTGTGATACTGGGATCATTGTGATACTACAAGATGATGATGCTCAAGGCAGCTTTAAAAAACATTTGTACAGTTTAAAACAAGCCGCTGTCTGTTTTGTAGCTTGCACCTTGTCCACATCCCTCCTCCAGCCAGGGTTGGAGGTGTGTGTATAGGTATTTCTGTAAGAGTATGGGAAAACACTCTAGTCCAGCTTGTTGTGGACCTCCGTTTGGTCGGGGTATGGCTTTCTCTAGGCGAATGGGTGGTGGTGGGCTCTGAGGGATGGCTCTGAGGGAAGGTAAGTTACATGGTATTTGGGTCATGCTTCATACCTAAGTGGCGCTGCAAAGTGATGCAGAGAGTTTAAGGGGCAGCTGACACCTTGGCCATAGAGATGAGGGGTAGTTCTGGAGTGAACAAGGATTTATGTCCTTCGATCTGTCATCATGGGCTGAACTGCAGAGCTTTTAAATAGCTGCGGAGTTGTGGAAGTGGTTTAAGTGATGAGAAAGAGGCATTCCATGGAGTCTAGAGAGCAAGTCCTGGGTTTAGAGAAGAGGAAGTGGGATTAGACAATACATCAGGCAGGGATTGGTGAGAGTCCTGCTTTGGAAGTGTGTTTTGAACTCCTGTTGTGGGCTGTGGCAGACGAGAGGACAAATCATCTCTCTGCCTCGAGCACTTGCTGCCTCCTCTGCCGGTCTTTCCACACTGGTTGTCGTCCTCGTAGGATCTGTTCATGAGGAGCTTGGAACTTCTACAAGATTTTAAAAGTCAGACCAGATTTGAAAATTGTCGTTTTCAGATTTGTCAGTATATAGAAAATGTAACCGTGGTTGTCGCATTGTCTCTGAGGATAGTGCTTGGGTATGAATTTTCAGGTATCTTACTTGTAAATGAAATACTCTGAATTAATCAATTTAATAGCATGTGGGTGAAGTGCAATATGCCTAATGTAAGTCATAAAAATAATACTTTGCCATGAGTGTAAATCATTGACAGTAAAGAAAAAAATCTCCAAACTGATGACTAAAACCTTTGGATGTGTCCAAAGAGATTGAAATGTGCCGTATGTCATTTTTGTTTAATCACTGTCGTCTGATTTCAGAGGTCAGCAGATGGATCAAGTCCAGAAGATGGAGACGGTAAGAGATTTGACTGCAAGATTAAAACCCACGAGTGCGTGTGCGTCTCTCCAGGATTTTGTGCCTTTTCTTTAATCACTTTTTTCTTCCAGAATCTGATCGGGAGGATGGGAGCTACTGTCCACCTGTAAAGCGTGAGAGAACTTCATCCTTAACGCAGTTCCCTCCCTCTCAGTCGGGTAGGTGCTGCTGCAATATTACGTGGGAGGGGAGGGATTCCTGCTTGCACCTCTTCTCCCGGTCAGTCGAGCTGCTGGCTGCTGTGTTCTGGCTTACGACCACGTCAGCCGCGTACCCCAACTTTCCCTATGGACCGTGTTAGATTCAGTGAAGCTCAAAGGAGTTGATAGATACATTTAAAATATTTTCTATCTGTAACTCTCTATATATTTGTAGTTTCAGGTGTTACACTGAATTTCCCAGAAAATCTCGTTGAGTTGTTGCAACCAGGTTGTTTCTTAACAAATGTCTGTAGGTGGTGCTGCAGAGTTCCTCTGCTGCCAGGCACACCCTGACGGTCTCGGGTGGTGCTGAAGTTCTCTGAGTCCTTTCCTTTTCTCCCACTCCTCTTAAAATGGGCTCGGCTCGCTTCGGCCACATTCTCACCGGCATGCACCAGAGGGAACGGCCAAAGCAGCACATCACTGACAGGGCCAGGGGTGCGTTCTCACGACTCGGAGGTGGGAATGGTCATGTCTCATGTGTTTGTTCCCCCACAGGAACTGTCTCGAAAATTCACAGAAAATACGTAACGGTGTTAAGAGATGAGTTTCCTTTCTCTTTCCAACATACTTTAATTCCACAACCTCATAAAAGCTAGAAGAGCTGATAAATACTGTCATGCTTTACCTCAGGGAAGATAATCTGTTGGAGGCAAAGACCCCAACCTAGTGACTACCTCCTGCATCTGATCATCCTCAGCTGCGTGGTCTGTGACTGTTTGTACAGCACCAGGAGTAGCTCAGCTGCTGAGCAGGACCTCACCAAACTCCGTGTTACTTCTCTGGGTCCCAGCAAAGGGTGGAAGAGGAACGCTGTTCTTTGCCTGTTCCTTTTGAACCTCTTCTGCTCTTCCGTTGACCATTAGCATGTGAGATCTGCAGATCCTCTGAGGGACTCTCCTTTTCTGTAGCATTTTTGTCCGTGCAGGGCAGCTCACATGAGGTTCCTGGCTCTTAGCGCGAGCTGTGCTGTCACCCATCAGCTGTCTGAGGCCCTGGGTGTTCGCTCCCACTGCTCAGCAGCTGTTGGGCTCCTTTCTGAAGTGTTTTATGCATTTTGGAATGATGTCACACATTCTAACATGACTTTTCATTCCTAGTTCAGGTGTGATTCAGACCAGGAATCTGCGTATATCTTCCCTCCAGAATAAATGAAACTGGTTCTTTTTGTTTCAGGAGAAACTAAGGGGATTGTGTGGGCAATGACCTGTTTATTTCTGTGGCTGTAACGCTGTTTCAATTTAGAAGAGATCTAAAATAAGTTTTAAAATTACTAGAAAAATGATTTTCAGGGTGCAGCCTTTGTCTGGGAACAGAGTTTCCCGTGACAAACACCATACACAACTTCTCCTTCTTTTTCCTTGTCTGCAGTAACAAAGAACAACGTCTTTATGCCATCCAGCTTCTGTGAACCCTCTACAGGCAATTCGGACTCAGAGCCAGGTGAGCTTCCTCATTTTCCTCCTTTTTCTCAGCAAACTGTTGTTGTCAGTCTGTCACCATCCAAAGTACTTGGATACTTCAGAAGGGAGAGAACAGATCACTGGAAGTTCTGGCTTCCTCTGGAAGATGGGAATTTTTTCTTTGGAAAACTCCTTATGACTTTGGGTATTTATAAACCCTGTGGGTTGTTGCAGTGGGGGAAGCACGAGGAGTTTTGACTGACTGGATGTTTGAAGTGTGCTACAGCGATGTCCTTGTAATGTTGTGTTCCTCCTCCAGAGGAGAAGAGCAGCGGGTTCCGGCTGAAGCCACCGATACTTATCCATGGCCAGGCACCCAGTGCAGGTGAGTTCAGCGCTGGCTGTGGCAGTACAAAAAAACCCCAAACCTGTTGAAGCATTTTATTTAGGAGTTGTCTCACCCTGCTGTGGTAACTGGAAGGTGTTTGTGCTCTCCAGGGTGGTTCTGCCCATATCTGCTGTGTGGTCCAGACTTGGCTCTGGATCAGTCGAGCATTTCTGAAACGTGTCCCTGGTTGCCTCTGCTTAGCAGCATCTTGGGATTGAAATCTCAGAGTGCTCCTGAGCTCTAGGAACCCAGTTCCTTTAGTAGTGAAAGGGAACAAAAGGAATGCTCCAGGAGTGCACTGGACACATTCCAGCCTGTTCCATGAGCTCCCAGTCCGGGACCAGGCCAGAGCAGAGTCTGACACGTGGTTCTCTTCCCCCACCTTCCTCCTCTCCTCAGCTTTTACTAATACATGGATGGCAGGTCCTTGATCCTACTGCTCTGCTCTGCAGTTTGGCTCTTAGAGTCCCCTGTTTGCTGACATAGACCAGCCAGTGTGGGACAGACATTCATGTGACACCATCACAGCTCCTCACGAGCCTGGGAAAACCACACAGCTGTTTTGCTCATGGAGGTTATTATTTGTTTATATATATGGAAACAGTTTACTTCATTTGCAGGAAGAGTAGAAAATCTTAAAACAAGGGTTTTTTTGAGCTGACATGAAAGTTTGAATCTAGGATAGTTGTTATTATGGTTGTTGTCATGTCCTTTGAATACGGGTGGCCTGAAAGTCGCAGAATATTCAGCTGTTGTTGCTGTGTTGCTGTTACTTCTGTTGCAGTGTTGTACTGGACCAAGAGTTCATCTTTGGTTTTGCTTCAGTGAAGAAAACTGAACCTTTAGGGATTGCCTTAACCTGCTAGAGTGGATGTTAAGATGTTTGGGGATTTTTTTGGGGGGGGTGGGGGGTGGTGTTTGGATGGTTTTTATTAGGTTCTTTAAGGTCAGTTGGCTTTTTGAATCAGAGTGGAATCAGTTGTAGTGTCAGGTTAATTCAAAGCCCAAAGGTTGTTAAATGAAACTGTTACACTACCAATACATTTGATTGTATGAAGGACAAAGTAAGAAGATCATTTACCTGTACCTGGAAATTCCTTCACTGGGAGGAGAAAAGACAACTTGGAATGTATAGCTGAGGAATACATCAGTGAATAAATAGGATTGTCTGTGTACCGTTCCTTTCCCTTACACCGTGACTTCTGAGTCACAGAAAACCCTCCTGTGCTTTCCTGGAGCAGGTAGTGAATCTATTTAGAAGTGTCTTTTGAGGGTGGGAAGTTGTTTCCTTTATTTGGGACTAATTCTGTTTTGAGACTGAGGGACAGAAGCCCTTTCAGTGTCTGGTTTTCCATTGTATGTTCTGTTGGAAGCTGCTGAGCTGGATGAAGGCCAATCTTTCAGCTTTAAAGCTCTTGAAAAACCTTGGTCCTTGCAGGTCTCCCTAGCCAGAAACCGAAGGAGCAGCAGCGGAGCGTGCTCCGTCCCGCAGTGTTACAGGCACCGCAGCCAAAAGCTTTCTCGCAGATGGGTAAATACCGCTTTTGCTTTCTGGGAAACTGCGGAGGGAGAACAGGGACACGGAATCTGTTCAGTGCAGTGGTTGGTTTTCACCCAGCATCCACCTTTGTTTTTCTAGATCTCCTTTCAGAAAAAACATCTCAAATGTTCAGTGTCTGTTCTCTAAGTGATTGCACAGCCAAACCTTCAGGGGTTGTGTAGCAAAACTGCCTGACGCTGCCAGGCCTCTAATGCTGGTGAAGTCCATGCTTGGTTTTTGGAACAAAAAGCCTTCTAAGGGTGTGATTGGCACCCTCAGATGGCAGCACTGACCATGGTGTGACAGGCTGCTGCTGGTCAGTTGAACAGCAGTGGTGGGCTTCAGCTGGCTGCGCAGCAGCGGAGGATGCCTGAACCCCAGGAAGGTGCCTTTGGGCTTGGGGGCAGTTGGGACTTGGAGATACATGACCAAATTTTGGAATTAGAATTGTACATTATGTTTGTTATATGGTTACGGAATTTGATATAGCTGATGGAAATAGGCGTGATTGAAGATGGGACATTAAAGCAAAAGCACTGTCGAAGGTGTCCATGTCACATGTCTTGCCCCAGCCCCTCACCTTTCGTTATCTGCAAGTTCAGTTGAGCTGAAACTTCAGTTAATGCTGAATCCAGCAGAGAACCAAACACTTTTAAGTTGATTTCTTGGCACAGATTGGACTCTATAGAGGACTTTATATTGGGGTAGAAATTTTCCTTGGGAGGTAAGTAGCCAGATCAGCCCAAAGCGGAGCCCTGTGGGCTGTGAACAGATTAGGCTGGAGCAGGGCGGTTGCTTCAAGCTGTCCCTGTGGTGTTTGTGTGGTTAAGTGACTTTTTCCAGTTGGAATTCTGGTTCTATTGAGAATCACTGAATTGTGGTCCTCCTCTCCCTTGCAAAATTCTGTGGGAACTCTGTAGCTTACGTTGCAATGTTGCGTGGACTTAAGGCAAGAGTGTGCCATTTGCTGTAGAAAACTTGTAGAACAATCTAAATCTGTAGAGAATTCATGTCATTTTCGTGTTCCTCATTGCAGTTCTCAGCAGTGGCACCAATGGTGTAAATATTCTGCCAGATTCTGCAGCCACATCAGAATCACTAAGTAATGCAACACTGAAAAGTTCTGACTCTGAAGACAAGGTGAGTTGGGGGAGGATTGGGAGGACATTCAGGGTGACAGACGTTAAAGCGGTGTTCACTGGCTGGAGTCGTTGCTCAGCAGTGCCATCAGCGACAGCCCCTTACCCCTCCACACCAGGGCAGAGCACTCTAGGTGTGGTGGTAGATTCTATACTGTCCTAATAGTGTGCTGTATATCGTTAACTCAGGGTCTGTAACAAACATTTACTGAATCTGCGGTTTAGGACAGTTTTTTATACCTATTTTCCCTCACAAAATATAAAAAAATTGCCGCCTTCTGCTTGTCATCTCATTGGTTCCTTTTAGTCCTTCTAACTTCAGTCTTGCCATAGAATCTTCCCTCTGCTCGAGTGGTGCCATTGCTGCCACAGACACTGAATTCCTGGGTATTGTGGTTCAGCGGGCTGGTAGAAAAGTGCTTTTTCATCTGAGCAGCATCGTCCTCCTGCAGGTTCATCCCGTGCCCTGTGTGTAGGGGCTGAGTCAGGAGGGGAGGGGTTGGTCTCCTGGGTGAGGGGGACCGCTGTCTCCTTCTGCAGTGGCTGTGCCAGCTCGCACTGGTGTTCTGGTCAGGCCAGAGACTAGGAGGCATTTACTAAATCCCTGTTCCCATCTGAAAACTGATTTTAACTGGTTTTAAATGGGTGAACTGGGCAGATTGCGCATGCTCAGTCTTTCTTCTCAAATGGCTTCACAAAAAGCGATCACCTGCCCAGGGGTGATGCCTTACTGGTGGGGTCTTGATTTCCCAGAGTTGAACATGGAATGGTGTTGGGGAATGTGAGCATGGGAGGCGTAAAGGTAACGGAAGTGAATGAGTAACACATGAAGGAGCTTAGAGACAGGAGCTGATAGAGGGTAAAAACCTGGAGGCAGTGAATGAGTTCCCTGTGGGAAATGGTAGAGGGACGTACAGGTCATGGGGGGGTGAACAGCCTCAGCCAGAGGAAAAGGCATCCGAGTGCATCACAAGTCATTTATGTGGTACCTGGGAAGTACAGTAGTGGGATGGTTCCTTCCCTGTTCTGTGCAGAGTGGCCCATCCTTCCCTCCCTGCGGGTGCTGAGCCAGCCACCAGCGTCCTCTGTGGACTGAGGGTGTTTGGGCATTTGGAGGGTGTGCGGGTTTTGAGTGGGTTTTTAGGGCTGTTTGAAAGAACAAGTTTAGATAACAACATGTTGGTGTTATTTCAAGAAACTCAATTACCCAGGCTAAAGTTCTCGATTTCTTGCAGGCAGGAGAATGTCAGAAGAAAGAGAACAACACTTCAGATGATGACAGCTGTGAGAAGGCGGAGCTCAATGCACAGCAAGCGTTTGTGTTCGGGCAGAACTTAAGAGACAGAGTGAAGGTAAACGCGTGTTTGCTCTCTGGACTGGCAGCTGCTGTGTCAGCGCTGGCCTGAGCCTTGCACGCTGCTCATGAAGCACTTGGAAGCCGCTGTACAACAGGGTTAAAACCGCCGTGTTTATGTACAAAATCAGAAGCTGCGGGCACAGCTCAGTTGGGTGTTCGGTAAAACTGGTCTTTCAGACATTTAAGGAATTAATCAATGCTGTTCAGGAGCATGAGAAGCTTTTTAAAAAAAGCTTAGCTACCACATAGGTGATATCTAAAGCTCGTTGCAGTGTAATGTTCTCTCTCACCTTTGGGGTCAGCATGAAGTTGCAGCGTGTTCCTAAGGTGATCCCATGCAACAGCTTTCCCAGAAAAGGGGAGAAAAGAAAATCTGGGCATCCAGGGTTCAGACCTGTGCAAGGACAACTCGAGTTGGATTGTTGGTACCTCCTGTTGAGGACAGGCTTGCACAGGTTCCCGGCATAACAAGAGGGTGTAATCCTGGGACAGGGGCTTAGATCGATATATTGGAGAAAGTGTTTGTGGGTGGAACTTTGTCTTGGGCGAGAATGAGCTGAAAATATGGTGGACAAGAGTTAGACCTGTCAGTACGTGCTGGTTGTTCTTACAGCTCGGAGACGACAGCGATGAAGCTGCCGACGTGCAGAACGCTGGCCTCCCTCTGTCAGACGCACCTTCTGCAACAAATTATTTTCTACAGTACATCAGTTCCAGGTGAGACTCTGGGGAAACCTGTAGGACGGTTTTCCTTGCTCTGTATTCAGAATGATTTGGGATTCTGCTCTGTGCTGGCTGCAGGGCTTGTTCTGGGGCAGCGGGAACCCAGGCTTCTGAAGAGCGAGGTGTGAACTTTAGAGCTGGGGGAATCGTCAACCATCTGGTCAAGGGAGATGCATTTGACACCATTTACTCCTCACCAAAGCCTCTTCAGAAAACTAACAAGCATAAGAGGAGAGAAGTCTTCTCGTGAGTGATTAGAAAGAAACAGTGGTTGGATCTACCAGCAGAATCCCGTAGAGATCTGTGCTGGGTTCGTGGTGTTCAGTGTGTTTCATAGATGATACAGAGTGTGGTTTAAACCAGGATGTCCTCTGGTTAAGCAGTAAGCCCTCTCTTAGCATTCAGCACTGCTCCATGTGTAGGTAGGTACCTGACAGGGGGGTGACGGTGACAAAACCATTTGCCGCCGTTCTGAGAGAATTCCCACTCGAAACCCAGCGTCTGCTCTCATGGAACTGCGCTGAATGAATTTTTGCTTTTATTTCTGCGTCAGCCAGCGCTTAATTTTTAAAGCCAGTGACAGCCACCCTGGAGGAGGAACTTTACCCCTCGAAGATACACAGAGATTTTCCTGTCTTCTAAACCTTCTGTCTGGGTTTTGTTTGCTCTTCCAGTGTAGAGAACTCTACAAACAGCGCAGACGCATCTAGCAACAAGTTTGTCTTTGGACAGAACATGAGTGAGCGAGTCCTAGTGAGTATCCGCTGTGTGTGCTGAGCTGTGATTCTGTGAGGAGAGCACGTTCCAGATTCTCACTCGGATTTTGAGAACCTTTGGCTGTACTTGTCACTGGAGCACGGTTTCCTTCAGGGCTTTCCCTCGTAGGTAACTTGTTTTGAGCACAGTGTCAGGGTTTCCTAAGGAGCACAGCTGGGCTCTCCCAGATCTCCCTGCTGCTGTAAGGAGGGGAGTCCCTTCTCTCCAGCGCACGTGGTGCTCAGGTCCGAGCCCTTCATGGCACAGCTCGCATCTCTAAATGGCCTCTTCGATATAAGAGTTGGAGGGCGTGTCATGTTTGCTGCCCTCCAAACTGGGAGAAGTTCAGCTATGTGACCCCCCAGTATGGGATTTTGAGTCCAGCAGTAAGGCAGCTGCCCCAGTCCAGATGTCAGGAACTTCTCTGCTTATTGTGGACCAGCCTAAGGCACAGCTTCTGGTGCCCCAGGGTTCCCTGCCCTTGTTTTTAGCGCTGTGCTGGTACAGAAGGGAGCGGTT
>NW_010413138.1:0-2002 GCF_000710305.1 Buceros rhinoceros silvestris | reverse complement strand
GTTCATGCTGTGTGTTCGTACCTGCCCAGCCACTGAGCGGGGAGTTCAGTTGAGTGTGCCCTGAGGAGAGCAGAGGCTGCAAATGATTTGTTTGGTTAAACATAACTTCAGCATAAGGGTTGACATTTGGTTTCAGTTGAGGGGAAAGTAATTCAAAGTGGTTTTCAGGTCGTGCTCCGTGCAGTCCCTCGGCTGGGGTGTTAGGATGGCTTTTTCTGCGAAAGCGTGTGGTCCATGGGACTCCTCTCTGGCCGTGGGGGTTACAAGCACTGGGGCTTCCCTCAGCAGTCGATCACCAGGCTTGCCCTGCGAAATGAGTGGATCCTTTCTCCCCTCTGTTCACTGCCACCTCTTTTTGCGACAGAGTCCCCCGAAATCGAGTGACGGTAGTATAGAGAGTAACAAAGAGAACGCTGCCACGGAGTCGGGGTCTGAGTCGTCTTCTCAGGAAGCCACGCCAGAGAAAGGTGAAAAATAAAATGTCACTGTGGGAATGGGAGTTAATCCTTGTTCAAATGATGGCATTTTCCAATATCCCGTTAACATAAAGATGTGCCATTTTTATAAGTTGCCTTTTCTGTCTCCTGTAACCAAAGATCTGGGCTGGGGGTGGGAGGTGATGGGCTGGACGCTGTAGGTTCTCTTGTCCCTTCGTCTTTAGGATTAAGCACGTCCAGGCTGCACTGTCTTTTCACGGTGGTTGTGTGGTGTTGGGAGTATCCTCAGCAGAACTGAGAGTAGAGGGAATTAGCAGAGCAGCTACTGGCACCTCCAGAGGGCAGAGGAAATGGGGCAATCTGGTTTTTAACGGTTCTGTTACACCTCTAGTGACAGTGTGTGTTGTATCAAGCGGGTGTACCACATCCGTGGCTTGGATCAAGAACTGTTTGCTGGGTTCTAGACTTGCGTGTCTCTTAGACGGCCAAGATTTTCTGGAAATCCAGCAAACTGCTTGCAAGCCAATGTAAAAATAGGAAATGAATCGTGCTGAGCACGACGTAGAGCTGGCAGTGGTGTCAGTGCCACTGGGGCACCCCCAGATCTTCAGGTGTCTGTGCTGGCAAAGGCTTGGAAATGCTGCACAGGGGCACAAAACTCTTCAGTAACTTCCCTCTTCTGTCCCTTGTGTCGTCTTGTGCTTTTAAAACAAGCCTTCAAAGACAAGCTTTAACTGCGGCTTTAAATTCCACTCCTATTTGTAACGTTCTGTGAATGTCTCTCCTGTACTTCTCCCAGTTCTGCTATGCTCACGTGAGACCTCTGTAAATGGTACAAAATTGTAAGTTAACCGTTCTCAAAGTGTCCAAATGTTGTGCAGCCAATAACATTTCAGAGTCGCTGGCGGAGTCTGCAGCAGCCTACACTAAAGCGACGGCACGGAAGTGTTTACTGGCGAAGGTGGAGGTGATCACCGGGGAGGAAGCCGAAAGTAACGTCTTGCAGGTAGGAATGGAGGAGTGTTGGGTCACGGGGATACTCAGGGCTGTCACCCCCCATCCCCTGCAGCTCCACCAGCCTCTAACAGATCTTCTTGTGTTAAAATGCAAACTTTGAGTATTTGTTATCAGAGTCTCACTTTTATTCAGAAAGAGGAAATGAAGAAGCAGCCGTAGAGGTTCGGCCGTCAGCTGAATCTGATGCATGCTTTCCTGAGTCCATCGCATGTCCAACAACAGTACTTGAACTAATTATTTTTAATTTAACTAATTATTTTTAAGCTCTTTATTGTACTGCTGAAGATTTTCTTTTTTTTAAATTTGGCATAGACTGTTACAACACAGCCTGATTCTTGAGTAGCAGAAACCGTAAACAGTGCTCAGGAATTTGTCTCGAGATATTGAATTGAATTAGTGATGTTTTAGAAGGATGTTTGGTCCTGACTTAGATTCCTGATTTTAATCACAATTTATTTCATGTTCTAGTCATTCATTAACTTAAACACACTTAACTTCGGTATGTCCTTACCAAAACCAGGCAGGGTTTTTATTTAAAATTACGGGGG
>NW_010413137.1:0-2698 GCF_000710305.1 Buceros rhinoceros silvestris | reverse complement strand
CGCGCTCCTCGCCGTTGGCGGCGGCAGCGGAGGCGACGGGCCGGGACGGGACGGGGCAGGACAGGACGGGCGGCGGTGGGAAGCGAGCAGAAAAGAGTTACCCTTCATATTTAACAGGCGGAGCATTATTCATTGGTAAAATGACACCTGAAGTGTGGCTTTTGTTTGAAAAGCTACTTTATTATTTGGAAGCATGCGATACAGCTATTCTCTGGAACAGACTATTTATACCAACTGCAGTTTATAACGTAAGCGGATACCTGCACATCTTGCCAGTACTTCCACTCGGTAAAATACTGCGCAGCTCAACAGGAAAAGTAGAAGTGATATTGCAAACAGTTGCTCTGCTTTGATTTACCTTTACTGTCTTCATCTGGAGGTTTTTTTTCGATGACTGATTTTTTACTGTCTTTCAATTTTGGAAAACACGACTTCTCCTTCTTCTCCCCCTCTGTGTTTTATTTTCACGGCATGATTTAGTCAAGAGTATTTTGAAAAAGTTAATTCATATTTATACGAATACCCTACTTTAGATTTAGTGTTATCTTGGCATTAAAACCAAATAGATACGCAGAAGTCAACAATGTAGCTTAGAAAAATCGGTTGTTACAGGAGCGGGATTGCAATGCATAGAGTGAAATATTCAGCTGTTACTCGTTGCCAGTTATACAGAGAATTTCTTTCTATCAATCACTTCAATTTTTAAACCAACAATTAGATTATCTCGTTTACAACTATGTAGTAAATGGTGTTTAGAAAAATAGCAATCGGACTTCACAAATAAGATATTTGTAAATTATAGGAATCCAAATAAAATTTATTTAGAGCCTGGCTGTTCCCCGATGAGTTTATTTCCGATCACACAGACAGGCGTGAGGTGCGTGCCCAGCTCTGCCCACCCGGACTCCTGGCGGGAGCTGCCACGGCACAGCAGGTCTGCGCCTACTCGGGGTTGATGCTCACGTCAAATTCACTACAAAGGTCAGAGCCCCGAGGAGCGCCTTTCCCCTGGCACCGCACTACCTTTCTGTCGAGGGTGAGGAGCCCTGAGTTTGGCACTTCTTGGCTCCGCTCTGCTCTGCCTTTTGTCAGAGTCAAAACTTGACCTGGCGGAAACAACTTTCCCTATAGGCTGAACTGATACCTTGGATTATTTGCTTCTGTGTGGCTGCTTTTTGATGTGGACACATGTTCACTTAGGCTTATAGGTCACTAGTGACCTAGAATAACATAGCACGTACCCCTAGAGGCAAAACTACTGAAGTGAACTTTAAGGCCAGATGATATTCAAAGCGAAGTTGTGTGGAAACCGCCGGGACTCGTTTCAGCCAAGGAGAGAAGGGATCAGCCCCGCGGGGACGGGCGGTGCGGGGCTTCCCCTTCTCGCAGGTTCAGCACGCGGAAAACCGCGGGGGCTCGTTTCAGCCAAGGAGAGCAGGGATCAGCCCCGCGGGGACGGGCGGTGCGGGGCTTCCCCTACTCGCAGCTGCACACGCCAGGCACCGCCTCGGCTTGTCGCGAAGGAACTCGTTGAAAAACTTCACCTGGAAGAAACGAGAATTGAGAAAGCCCTCGAGTGAAATGGGCATCGACATCAGGAAAGTTTTAAGGAGTGTTTCCCCTGATTTTATTGAGAGTAAGAGTCTGTTGGAAGGAGAAATCACCGGTTAAAGGAGAGACAGATAATTCTGCGCGAGTTTCAATAATGATTTCAAAACAAAATAATTTGTTAAAAGAGGACAAATCTCTATATAAGAAATATATATTTATATTTCTTTAGGTATAGAGAAGTAATCTTGCCTTTTTCCCCCTAAAATAAAGGAAATATAATTTTAAATATTATAAACTCAAGAAGAAACAAGGGCTTGATATGTTTCCGATGTGATTGTTGTTTTCAGTTAATTTTGGCCAAGCGGTCTTTTATACTTAATAGTTTCCTCTTAGAAGAGGTAATTATCTGGGGACTTTTATCAATATTTTTTCGCCAGCAGTCCCATTCCGGGCAGAAAATCTGCTCGTTCTGCCCAGTAAAACGCTATTCCAGAGGCAGAGGGCACAGCTCAGCGTCATCGTCTGTTTCAGGAATACCCACATGGCTTGCTTTGCCTTTACATCTTTAATTTTTAAAGGATGAGTTTTACTGGAAGGAAGGTCAAGGATGTGTCTCTCTTCTATATATGCTGTGCAGGTATCTCTAATTAGAATAAGACACCCAGAACAATGAGGAGCTATTGTATGAGAATTTGAGGCACGACAATTCCTCTTCTGGTTCAGAATCGCTGCCTACAGTTATTCTCCGATTTCCAATGCCTGTTATGTATACAATCGAGCCTATAATTACCTGCTGATTTCTTTGTAGTAGTTAAAGAGAGTTTGTACTGTTCGGGCAATATTGTCCAGTCGTCATGTCTGCAGAAGCCGTCATGAAAGCCTGAATATATTCTGTGAAATCTGCAAGTAATCAATGAAATTTACGATCTCGACCCCCTCCCCCTTTATGTGCATTTCCTGTCCAAAGAAGAAAAATTGAGATATGAAGGTGTCCGAGTCTCCTTCACAGCACCTCTTACACGGAGGCTTTGGAAGGAAAATGAGTGCCAGGCTCTGAGGTTTCGCACGGGAGCAAGAACTGGGTGGGAGTTTCCCGAGGGACAGAGCCCCGAGACCGGCGTGACTGGTGATAGCCGGGGGGAACCTC
>NW_010413136.1:0-5643 GCF_000710305.1 Buceros rhinoceros silvestris | reverse complement strand
CAAAGTCCTATCTTAGTCACCTGTAAAAGAAGCTGCTTTCATCACTTTTGGCCAGTGAGGTGACTGAGGTGACTCAGAGGGTAGAAATATTCACATAGCAACCGGAGATGGGACCACGAGTGAAATGAGAAGTGCTGGTGAAGCTGGTGCATAACCAAAGAGCACAAAAATGTTCCTGCTTTTCCCAATGAAAGATCAAAAACTGGCCAACTGCTTTCTGATCCTGCCGGTTACTGCAACTCATGATGTAAGCCATGGAAAGAGCGCAGCTTCATTTTTCAGGAGCCAGAATTGTGTTTGCAGAGAAGGTAGCTTAAGAAATTTCTGTTGCTCAGAATCTAACATCCTTAGTGATTGTTTCTTTAAATGTAAGTGGCATTTTAATAAACTTTGTAATGAAAGTATTCAACACACTGCCAGTATGGCAATTATTGATTCTTTTGAGGGCAAACCCTACATTACTGGGCAGCAAATATTGCCAATAAGCGTCTTTTACGTGTCTACCTCTGTATTTAGCTTGCAAAGACAAAGGTGTCTCTTGTAGCTATGGTGACAGTCCCCACTTCCATTAGGTCATCATTTTCCTTTTAGCTCTGAAGGTCCTGCTAGGTAAGGTGTGTAAAAATGATGTCACAAGAATTAATTTTACGATTGTTTTTTGTTTCATGGTAGAGTTCTTGGTGAAGAAAACTTAACCTAGATTGTGACTCTCCTGCACTAGCTCAGTGCAGCAGTCAAAGACAATTCCCATCCCCACTAAAGAGAGAAGCTCAACACCCCAGAAATCATGGAAAATACATTCCTGAGGATATCAGGTGTAATGACAAGGGGCATATGATAACAAGGCTGTGAATAACGTGATCATCTTTATGTACATTTTAAATCCATGTCTTTCTATGGGTTGGTCATTGGTTTATTGTGATGTTTTGTTTGTTCTAGCAGGCTTTTTTCCACTTGCAGCCATTTTCAGGAGCTAGTGTGGTAAAAAATATGGAGTAATATATATTCATAGCATTGTTATTATAAGATTAAATGGTTTTCCTACTAAAATTAAGTCTAGAAACAGACTTGGTCAGACTTGCTAAAAATCTATAGGGGATGAGGTTGGAAAAGCTTTGATCCTGTTGCCTCTTATAGTGGGATCAAATGTAAATAGCTGGATCTATAAAATAATGCTCCAATTTGGAGCACAATAAACCCTGGTCATCTTGTCCAGGGCATTTCATGCTCAGTGATCACTAATTAAGTTGAAAGAATGGTGTATCCTTCATTTAATATCTACTGGGACAGGGTAACTTTATGACTCAAAACAAATATGTGGGCTGGATCCTTTTGTGGTTCAAAATAAAGAAACCTCTGGGACTCAGCCATGACAGTGCAGATGAGGACACAGAAGATAGTCTTGACCATGAAGAACTTGAGTGCTAAGGTGTGTTTGAGAGAATGTTGTTTATAAGGATTAGTGGCCTCACAGAAATCTTTTCCACCATGACTGCAAAAAAGCCCGCTTCTGAATAAACGTAGCTTAGAGAAATTCAGTGTTGGTAGAGAGATGTCAGATGTTTAGGAGGAGATGGCCTGGAAAAGATGATGTCCCAAGGCAGAGCAATGAATTAAGACTTAGTTGTAATTTTTCCATCTCTATTACAGAATGAATCAACTTCACTCTTCATGCTCAGGAAGGAAAGTGGTCTTTTTCTGCTCCAGACCCAAACATGCATATTCAGAGCAACTATTTATTTTGTTACTGAGAAGTCAAAAGACAGATCTTTTATGAATATTTTCACAGTCAGTGCTGAGGCAGAAATGAGCTTTGTGATTTTTAGTGCTTTGGATATTAGGATAATTATAAGAAGCTAATGAGTTTTTAAAGATTTCTAATGTGAACCTATGATTTCAGAACCTCACTCCTGTCAGAATCTAACTAGGTCACATGATCACAGATGTGATCATAGATGGGTCACATGATAGGTCATGTGACCATATCACATGATGTGATCTATGGCCGGTTTCTACTAATGACTCAAGCATGAAGGTATGGCCTCTTGTGAATAACATCCTTCTATGCCCATGACAGGGAGGAATATTTGGAAATCTGGACTGCAGGGCTTGTGTACTGCCACAAAACTGTTGCAGAAGTTTGTGGCAAGCTGCAGTAACAACAAACAAGTAATCTCTACCTGCACGATAGAGGCTTATCAGCACCCAATAATGTTGAGGACTGTAGACAGGTTAAGCAAAATTTGAGACAGGCAACTGGGTGGTTTGTCTTTCTTTTGACAGCTAGCTTATGCTGATACTAAGTGAAATCTGTTATTATTTGGTGCTTTAATGCACATGAAATAGACCATTGGGGTCAGTTCATGCCTTGGCGGACACATACAGGCATTGCAATGAAGTCTTCCTAAAATGAGGTACTCTGGCTGGCGATCTCAGCAGGAGAGCTAAGATAAGGTGTAAATTAGTCTCAGGTCCTAAAGTGTTTTTCTCCCAAACTGGGCCTGAAGCATCCTGAGAGTGGTTGGGAGAGGAAAGATGTGCTGCTGGTATCTCTTCATAAAAGTGACTATGCGTGAGCCTTCGATCTGGAGTACTGCCAATTTTGTGCCTATTGAGAGTATGCTTTTTCACTGGAAAAAAAAAATAGGAAAAGAACACCAGAGTGGAGTCTCATCCGTTATCTCTTGAACATCTCTTGAATTTTGCCACCTTTCATAACACTTGAGAAGTGTTGCTAGTTACTACTCAAAAGATACTTAATGCTGTGCCTTGCTGGAATTCAGCTTAATTATTGCACTGGCAGTATTTGTATTAACTGTGACTTATGAAATGACAAAATTAGAGCCAAACCTCACCCTCTGTCACACTCACTAAACCACAGAATAATAAAGTGCAGAATACCTTCCCATGTCAGGTACCAGCAGATGATTGCTCAAGCTCTGCTTATTTACGTAGCAGTACGTATAACATATGAAGTGAGAACAGAACAAATCAAAAACAAAAAGAAAAAAACAGTAAAGAAATATATTCTGCTCTGTGATAATTTCAGTTTTGAGGGTGAGAAGGTCAAACAAAATGGTCAGCAAGAGTGATTGCTCATCAAATGTGTCACAAATGCACTCTTTCTGCATCATTCATTACAAAAAGAAAAGACATAACAAAAAAAAAAAAAGGAAAACTTTCTGTATAGAAATGTTCAAAACTCATCCAAGCTGAATGTAACCCATACACATTTGTGTAACTTATCTGTATTGAACTGAAGTTCTCTGGTGCTTTGAGACTCCATTACGACACATGTGGTTTCCATTCTCTTGTTTTTATAGCTTTTTGGAATTTATTTTAGATCTTTCGAGACCTCTAACCATTCCCTGGCTAGAAAGTTGGGGATTCAGACTGTTTGATTTGTTTCAGAGCTTCTCATTTCTTGTAGCAATTCTTTGTGTCTTTAATTTGGTGTTAGAATTAATGTTCTTTGATTCCGAGCATTGCATCATTAACTATCCTCAATTTTCCTTTTGCCAGCATATATTGGTCATCTAGAAATAGTGACATTTCTTAATAAAAGACTGTTTCAATTTTACTGGTTTTGTTCTTTCTATCGGTGAAAAACTTCCCAAATTTTAATTATTTAATTGCACTGCTTTTGAAGAATTATAGTATGATATGTTTTCCTAGCTACAGTTTTTTAAAATGTGAATGGAGGGAGTGCAGGTAGGGACCAACTCGTACAAACATAGGATTTCTTGGCAGCTTTCATCAATGCTTCCACTAGCAAATTTAATAGGCCGTGGAAAATAAACTGTCAGATGAGACAGACCCTGCCATAGGCAGGACCGTGCTGTAGAATAAATTTATATAAAGTCTCACTGAAGTCACCAAGGCCAAATCAGAAATGGTGTGTAAGGAGATCAAATAAAGGCTTCCATACCATCAGTCGTATTCTTTTAGGTTACTTGCCAGTCTCTCGGGGACTTTAAAGTTTGCATAACTCACACACCAAAGAGATGAAAGGAGTTATTCCTGGAAGAAATGCAGAGCTTTCTTTAACTTAATATTTCTTACTATCTCCAAGCTGTATAGTGTTGGGATTTTTTTAATCATGTTTCCTTCTGCTGGGTCTCTCAGTTGTAGATTCAGACCTGTTTCATTACATATGTTAAACTATGGGAGGAAAGGAAACTACACTTCAGTAAGCTGGATGATGCAAATAAAGGGGTGGCTAACCTGCATCATCATTGAAAAACCTTCTACCCCTATACTTCTACCTTTGTGAGGGGAGGAATGAACTGGTATTTGTGTGTATCAGCAGAAAGTAATAGTAGCCCTCAACTTTGAACAACTGCTCTGGCAAGTTTGGTACACCACACAGAGCCAGGTATCTGTGATTCTTTCTCCTTTAGGAGAGCACTCCTTTAGTGCTCTGTTCGTGGATGCTGCAGCAGCAGTACCAGCCTCTTGCATATGTCTCCTGAATCTACAATTTCCAGCTAAGGCTCAGGACGTTCTTCTCCTGTAAAGGAGAAAAAGAAAGTATCTGCATTAGGAAAAGAGAAAAAAAAAAAAAAAGAAAAAAGAAAGAAATATTTGCTTTAGGAACTCATCCGAAAACTGAAGGCCTTGAACTGGTGTAACAGGCATTTACTTTGATATCTGCCATTTTAGGTTTAAAGGCACAATCCCAGCTGGCATTTATCACCTTATCACTGAGCAGCTGAGCTGCAATAACAATTCATGTTCTGTAACCTATGGTAATTCAAAACTCACCAGAATGGGCCATACTTGAAATACATTTGACCTTACCTAGAGCCATCTATGAATTCAGTAGGACTCACCGCAAGAACATGGACTGCTTGGTGACTAGATATTTGCTGGGTCAAATCTGCAGTTGCTGCTTGTGCTGGAAAACTTCACCATGTAGCACTAAATATGGTGCTGTCTTGATATACATCCTCTTTCTGAGAAAATAATGTCTTTAAGCACAGACTATGCATATTTATTTACATCTCGTGCTTGTGTTGTTTTACATATCAGTGGAATATATAATCAGATACTTAATTAGGAGCGCGCACTGCTGAACAGGAAGCGTGTGGTTATTTTATGGACAGCCTGTATATGAGTGCAGACCTTGACGGGGATGACTAGGAATCAATGTTTCCATGTGGTGATCACAGCGCCAAGTACACCAGTTAAACAAAAATTACACACTGAGACTGACCATTATGTGGCAGTTTTGAAATGAAGCATGAGCCTTCTGCTCATGAGATGAGGCATCAGTTTTCTTCTATTAGCCAAGCATACATCAGTGACCATAAACAAACAAAGATGAGTCACTACAAATTAAGTGGAAAATCTGAAACTAAAAGCTCTCTGCATCAAGCTGATTTTCTAAGGGTGAGATACTGGACAGCCCCAGCAACTGTTCTCTGAGAGGGGCAGGATGCATTCATCCCTCAAAATTTACACCCTTGAACAGCCCCATGGGGGTCCTCACAGCTGCGGTCCAGCACACACAGTGGAGATCAGGAAGGGTGTTATTTCACAGTGCTGCAACTTCTGCTCCTGCCAGTTTGTGAGGAAGAAGTTAATATTCTTGCCTTTCCTGTTGAATTTTCTATCTGTAAGCAAAGGACAGAGTCCTGCACT
>NW_010413135.1:0-2493 GCF_000710305.1 Buceros rhinoceros silvestris | reverse complement strand
CTATCAGGACAGAGGGATTTCATTAAGGTAAATTGAGGAGTGGGTACCTTGGCCCCTCGACCCTTAACAATACTTCAAAAACTTAAGGTAGAATCCCAACCAACCAACCTGTTTCTCAGGAAAGCTGCACACTTACAAGCCTCTGGGTGATTTCCGCCTGGCAGCGTAAGGAGCCAGGCACTACCTCCAACGTGAGGAGCTGCGCCAGGATCTGCCTCAGGAGGAGCAGGGCAGAGCTCTGAACAGACAGATTCTGACTTCAGTTCACCTGCTGCTTCCTGGTGTGAATAAAGGTAGTTTGTAAAACATTATGACTTCTAGCAAAACTGGAATCTCAAAAGGCACAGAATGTGGGAGGGGAAAATCCATTGGGAATTAAAGTTCAAGCCTCTTCTCAACATTTATTGCAGAATTTGAACGACCTCTCATGTTCTGCAAGGCAGCAAAGCCAGTGCCAGCAGCTACAACCACATCCACAATCCAGTCATTCGTAGCCTGTGGAACAAGTTACTGTTTGACATAGGTGTTCAAGAACATCTTAAATGCTAAATTAAGTAGCACAGAAATTAAGTCTAAATACAAGCTATCACATTGCTTAGAGCATAAACCAGATGCCAGGGGGGGATGGAGAGAACAAGCACATCATTAGAAACAAAAATGCTGAGTCAGATCAATCTTTTATTCCCGTGAAGCAAAACCTGATTGTATCTTGGCATGTGCCCCGCTCAGCCCCTTGGCAAGAGGAACAGATTATTCCCATGACAAGTATCTCGGAGCGTGCAGAAATGGCATACGCACTCCTCTCCCACAGACACATGGCTCACTGATGCAGAAAAAGGAACTTTTGGGATGTAATCGGAAAGCACCAGGCAAAACAGTTGTGTGTAAAGAGTGGGTTTCAAACTTTTTTTTAACATCTTGACTGCTATACTTTTTCTAGTGGCAGTGTGAAGTCCTCTGAAGTGTATTTAAGCCTGACTAGGAATCTTGATTTTCCTTCCAAAAGATTCCTTAGACGCAGTCCATGGACTGGGTGTCTCTTCCCACATGTTCCCCTGACTGAAATGGGGTCTTTGGTCTAAACAACTCATTCACCTAGAGCCGCAAAGAGAAAATGCAGCAAGAAGGAGGTGGCAACAAGAAGGTGGTCTGTCCCTCACCCCAAATTTGTTGTGTCTTTCTGGGAAAGCCAAACATAGCTCCTGGCGTGCCACTCTCTCTTCAGCTCTCTGCCCTGCTCAGCTCTGATGGCTGCCAGCCCACCAGCTGCCTTTGTCCCACAGGCCTACTGCCATCACAACTTGCAGCCCTCCATCTGCTCTGGAGATGGCAAAGCCAGGAAGATCTGCTTCTTAAATAGTTCGTCCTAAATGGATGCTGCTTTGACTGCTGTGAGTTTTTCTTTACTGACATATGTTTACTTTTTGTTTTTTCAAACAGTCAAGCCCAACAAGTATTCACTCCCCACAGCAGTTTCAGGCCATTCATTTCTGATTTCCTCCAGACCCTGCTCTAGCCCTTCTTGCCACAGCAAGCAAGACCATCATTGCTTAGGGCAAAATAAAATAACCCAGCTCAGCGATAAAAAGGGAAGTGTAAAAGGTCTGTTTCCATCTCCACCTAATGAACACGCGCTCTTCTTACTCTGGGACAACATTTAGAAACCTGTTCTATATAGTTCTCACGAGTTATATAGCCCTGGGAGTATCGCATCACAGACCTCACCCATTAGGGCTCCTCCAAATTCACAGCATCTCACAGTGCACGACAAATGCTTCGGTGGATGCAGAGCATTACGTAAAAGGCTTTCAATTGTATTATGGCTCTCATGGAAAGGCTCTGGATAACTGTTGCCTACTAATCTCTCTAATCTTCAAATTTCATTTCATAGAAGACTGACTGCTTCTTGGTTACGGGCATAGGTGGAAGGAGGATGAATAGGAACAGGTAGTAACTCAAAATCAGACTGGAAAAGGGATGCACCACCAAATCCTGTTCTCTCCTATCAGCATTTCTGAAGTATTTAAACAGCAACGGAGTCTCCCTTACAGTTATTAGCTGACAAGAAAATTAAGAATATTATAAGATTGGTAATTTAAGAAATCCTTTAAGGAAAGGAACGGCTGTTGGAAAGGCTCCGACCTCACTGCTTTGAGTAAAGCCAGATGAAGCCATGGATGCCTTGAGGGCAGGTCAGGCCAAACACTGTTCCCTTCTTACAGATGGAGACAGACTCAGACTATATGCTCCTTTAGTTGCTAGACCTAGGTCTTTATCATGCACAAGACTTAAAAGTCAAACTGGCTGGTTGCTATCACAACCACCATACAGCATCTCCTCTGAATGCTTGCTAGACCCCGGGTCCATTTCTACTGAAGCTAAGTACAAGATGTGTCTTAGTATTAACATCTATTTAATGCTGCAGACTAGGAATGAATTTTTGAATTATATTAAGTGTGATGGCTTAGTAACTTCTGTTTCAGAAAGAAGTTT
>NW_010413134.1:0-1576 GCF_000710305.1 Buceros rhinoceros silvestris | reverse complement strand
TTCTCCCTGCATTGTCTCACAGAATCCTTGTCATTTTCATGAGTGACTTGCCCCTTCTTCAATAGGTCATGGACTTTCTTTTTCTTCTTGAGCTCTAGCCAGAGCCGGTGTTAAATCCAGATATTTAAAATTAGATGCAGTGTTAGTCAAGCTGTTACCCATGATCATTTAATTTTGGTTTATATTTACAAACTGCGATTACGTCACTAGAAAGAATTTTTAGGCTGATCAGTTTTATGACTATTTCTTACATTCAGTCACCTCTTTAACTTAATTACTTTGGGTTAACCAGTAACCAACATTTACTTTTCTACAGTTTAAACACATGTGGTATAGAAATGGCTTCTGCTAAGGAGGATGTACATTTGATTTCACTGTAAGGGATCACAGTGGCTAGTTACAGTAACAGAAGAACTCCAGGTATATGTTCCAAAATATGTTCTTACATTCTGCTTCCATTTCAGAATACTGTTGCTCAGTTAAATTTTTTTTTTAATAAAAAGAGTTGTATGTCCTTATAAGATGGCAGAGGAAATATAGGTATGTGGTTAAGCTTAATGATGTATTTCTACGTAAGTTTTTATATAACATACTCATAAAGTTATCCAAGTGTCTGATGGTAATATATGAAACAATGTGAATAACATCTGCTAAGTACTGCTTGTTCTCTTACCTTTTCTCACATTAAAGTCCTATGCAGTGACTTACTGTTTGTTTTGGTGGGTTTTATATGTTTTGGTTTTTTGCCTGGTATGGATGATCTTTATTTCGTTTTGTTGTTGAAATTTTGCTTTGTACTTTTGTTAACTAGAGCAAAGTTTAAGGATATGTCCTATACATCAGAAAAAAATGAAGATATTATTGTAAACTCCAACGCACAGTCTCCTGCTGTCAGGCTCAAGAAGGGCTGGCTGCTCCCAAGGGATGAGGAGCCAGTGGCTGAGTATGACCCCATCATAGAGTATGACCTCTCCGAAGGGAGCAGTCTCAAATGCCTTCACAGCGTGGGCAGAGCTGGGTCACCAACAGCCCCAGGCACAGCAAGTGATGAGCCAGGACTGGGGCAACAGGGACAGTTATGGGATGAGCAGGTTCACGGGGTGCTGGGTGAAGAAATGACCGAAGGGCAAAGCTCACAGGGTTGTAGTGAATGGGGCTCCATCTGGCTGACATCCAGTCACTAGCGGTGTTCCTCAGGGTTCAATTCTAGGGCCATGTCTGTTCAATATTTCTATCAACGATCTGAATGCAGAAGTTGAATGCACCATTAGCAAATCTGATGATGATACCAAGCTGGGCAGTGCTGCTGACCCTCTTGAGGGACAAGATGTCTTGCAGAGAGATCTAGATAGATTGGAGCATTGGGCATTGATTAATGGTATCAAATTGAACAAGTCCAAATGCCAAATTCTGCACCTGCGGTGAAGTAACTCCAGGCACAAGTCTAAATTAGGAGAGGAGTGGCTGGAGAGCAGCCCTGCAGAAAGGGATCTGGTGGTGCTGATCAACAGCAGCTCAGTGTGAGTCAGCAGTGTGCCCTGGCACTCAAGAGGGCAAATGGCATTCTGGGGTGCAT
>NW_010413133.1:0-7452 GCF_000710305.1 Buceros rhinoceros silvestris | reverse complement strand
CTGCCGCCCCAATGGCTCTGAAAACCCCGCTGCCCCCCGCGGCCTGTCCGTCCCGTCCCGTCCCGTCCCGCCGAGCGCGACAGTCGCGGTGTGAAAGGGCTGCGCCTCCTTCCACGGGCCCTCCACTGTTCTACTTGCTTTATGTTACAAATTCTCCTCATCCATAACGGTGTTTAGAACGCTAATTTAAGGACACAGTGTAGACAGTTACTGGGCGTGAGCTGTCTGAACCAGTGTAATTCGTTCATGTGCATAATTCAGAAATATTTTCACCACCATGAAACGCCCGAGGAAACAGAACAGATTCAGAAACTCAGGTGCAACCTGTCCTTGATAAAGGACTTTGACTGACATTTGTGGTGTTTATTATACAGAGGGAACTGGGTAATGTGAATGAACGTAAATGAACACCAGCAGTTCCAAAGTGGAGCTTTACCGGTACTGGTGTGATACTGGCGTATCTACCACTTGTATCACAAATACAGGTGATAAAATTTAGCATGAATCTCACCTGTTCCGGTGGAGTATCAGGAAGCATCTCTGTTCATACCGAAAATAAGCAGCAGTGGTGGAGCATCCAGGAGACGAATCCCCTTTCACAGCAAGTAATCCTGCAGCAGTTGTAAAAAAAGTAACACCAGTGCCTTTCTAAAATAAGGAAGAAATCAATACTATAAAAGGAAAAAAGCTCTACAGGAAGTATCTAAAGTGCCACCAGATGTCACTGTAGTTCAGGGAAATGACAAGCGGTGTGAGAACTGGAGGATCGCCTCGGAGGAGCTGCTGCCGCAGGAGCGAGCGGCGCCGAACGCTTTGCAGGAGACACGTTCAGCTAAAGCGATTCACTGCAGCAGTCACTGCTGTCACATCTGCTCTTGGGATACTTCATTAGCAGGCAGTGGGTGATGTGAAGCAGATCTGTAGTAAAGCTTTACTGTAGCAGCTGTAGAGCTGCTATTTTCTTCCTCCCTATTAGGGACAAAAATTTGCATGAGGAACTTGGATCGTTAGAAGTTTTCCATAAAAATTAATTCTGAATTCTGGTGTCATCATATGAAGCAAAAGTAATAAAAGCCAATTTGCATTTGATGCTTTCCCTTACCAGTTACATTAGCATACACACAGGGTTAGATTATCCACAGGTTTTCAGACCTTGTAGAGAAAACAGCCTTACTCATTCTACAGCAAAGGAATAAGTGAGTCATCAAGTATGGGAGCAGTGGATCATACGCTACCCCTCCTGCACTAGGTACACGACGTGACTGGGAGACTTTGGCATGTTCATTTCTCATTCTCTAATGTCTATTTTGATCTGTTTGTTTAGCAGAAGGGAGGTCAACACAAAGCAGAATTTTCATTGAGTTATGCATTAAACGTACCAGAACAAGCAATGAAATAACTTGTGCCACAGATAGATAGGGCAACTGCACTCAGAAACTGCAGAGAAAATAGAAGCAAAACTGTCTGTGTACAGGGACCATTATTCACTACAGTAGCAGGAATATTTACCATCATTACAGGTACTGGAGAACGTTGTACTGGTCAATACAACCAATCTTTGGCACGGCTGCCATTGTATGTAGAACACAGAAGGGTCAGAAGCGTTGATGCCAACAGTTTTAATATCAAGTGTCAGCTGCAATAGTTGCAGATCTGAGATCATAAGGAGAAAGCCAAATCAGGAAAGAAGTCAGTACTAACATTAGACTCATGCTGACAAATGACTAATCATGGAGACTTGCTGTTCTGTGTCTGTACCAGGAAATGCTGTAAAGCGCATATAACATTGTACTGAGCATTGCTGATACACTAGCCTGTGAGTGAAAAGAACCTGCTTTGAAAGGAAAGACTGCAACAATGAAGGCTGAGAGAACAAATGGAAGAAAGAATAACACAACTCAGAAAATAATGTAAGGACAGCCTAGCACAGCTGTGCAGAGCGCTATCAGAGGAAAAGCCCTTTCTCTTCTTCTCATGAAACTGTACCAGAAGGACTTGGCAGTGTGCCTTTCTCCAACGTGAGAGCTTACTCTGCACAGAGACCTGAGGTGAAATGACAGCAAATCCCATGTAAGAAGGGGCAGCCTGGTCATTTTGGAGCTATATAGACTAATCGCTGCACTGTTATCAATTGCAGTTCATTTTTTAGCAACTCGAAACCACCTTCCTTTCCTGAGTATTTTGCTCTGCAAGCGACAACTCAGCACTGAGTTGCCGCATGAGTTTTCTTAACCATTAACAGGAGGACCATTGACAGAAACAACATAAAATTGTGAAAAGCTTTTATTAGAATCTTCTGTATTTCAATAGCCATAGTTTTATTATTGTTTTTAAAAGGAATTAAGCACTTTGCAGCTGTACAACTCTCCACTAAAACAAAAAGACCTTTTTTCTAGCATATGGGCTTCGCTGATACACTGTGCAATGTACAGTGTTGTGTTATTCTGGACAAAAAGTTTAATCAGGAAAGACAACTCCTTTTCATTTACATGGATTCCATGTTTCCTTAGAAAAGATGCTTGAAAGAGTCTTGAAACTGTGCACTACTAGACAGTCCTTTATTGCAGAACTCTAAGAAATACAGGTTTTTAAAAGTGCATTATATGGCAATAACCCTTGTGAAGAATTTGCGTTGACAAAATGCTCATTATAAGGGAAGTGCTCAATCTGAAAACAGTGCAAGTGGTCAAGTTCCTGAGAATTTATAAAGGTGGTCCTAAATTTACCTTCACACCAGGTGTGAATTACCACTATGTAATGGCTTAATCCCTCCTCTGTGAACTAGAATCTTTTTGATGTTCACTACTGAAGGTGACGGGAAAACCTAAGTGCAAATTTAATGTGTCAGTGTGTAACACCTCAAGCCAGCGATCACTGTGTTCCGTTATGAGGTCAACTGCTCAACTCGCAGCCAGCAATGCCAGACACCTGCTTTAGTAACAGCTACTGTCAATTCTTCTCCAGCAGTGCAAGAGAAGCAAAGAGAGAACAGGCAGACTTGGAATATTACTTTAGTATTCAAGATTTGGCACATGCAAATACCCTGAGAGCTTGTGGAAGGAAGACAATACAAGCCAAAGTCATATGGCCGAGTTAATTTCTCACCTCTCCACGACACTGTGGTATCCACGCCATTATTCTTTAATCTGACAGCCGTGGCTTTACATAATCTGTCCCTGCCTGCAATATCGCTCAGATTTGACATTTGCGAGCACACGAAAGAATCTCTCCCAGAAGATGGCAACAGCATCTTTCTGCCAGTAAGCCAAGTATTGCATTAGGCTCCAGCAACGCCAATTTTAAACTGGTGTCAAATACCAGTCTCATAACAGAGTGACTTTTTATTGCTGAGAGGCAGTTCAGTGGTTCTCCTGATGGAAGAAATACACTAATTTGGGAGGGGAACAATACTTTAAAATAGTGTCTTTTGTTCAGCACAAGTGCTTCTGTGCATGCGTGTGTTCATTTTCTTCTTACTTTGCTGGCAAGTACATAAACTTTGCTTCTATGGACTTCAACAATACATGATAAACTTTAATGGATTTCCTTAAGTGAGCAAGTTTCAGTGAAGAAAGGTTCTGCATTTTCAATTCACGCCAAGAGAGATTCTTCTGCAGTCACTGAAAGGGTTTCAGCTCATCTAACTTGACATCTATAGACTCTGGAATAACTTGACACCATCTGCAGTAATGCCGAGAACTGCAGTATGGCAGAACTGTCCCACAGCATTCCCTCCACACACAGCAGAGATGATAACTATATGCTAACTATAGTGAAAACACCTCCATTGACTATGAGGGGTAGAGGTTGACTAGTTCAGATATAACATGTTCTGTATTGTGTCATTGTCGTATGAAGCCCACCATAGGCAGCAAAAAGCCTTATGATTAGATAGTGCCACGTCTTGCAGAGCTCTCAATTTTTTGTGCCAAATGAGGATGACTAGACTTTCAGTTCCCTGTACTGATTTTTCTACAAGACAAGAGTAGCTGCCAGATTGGTAATGGCCACACTTCTGACCTAGAGGCAGAAAACAACGCAGGTCGACTGAAAGCCGGCAGCACGCCCTCCTCCTGTCTGGAGGTGGCAACCGTACCTCAGCCTCACCTACGCCTTCAAAACTATCTCAACCTTAACGTTCCACCTCAGAGTGCTCCAATACAAAGTTAAAGCAGACAACAGTTAATTTTCAGCAGTTTCAAATAGGATTGACTTTCCAGAACTCTGCAAGAGGTGCTTGGCAGCTCACAGGATCATCATTCATGACTTCAGATTCTTTGAAAGTCAAATTCTAATGGAACCAGGCAGCTTCTTCCCTTGAAATCATAGCTTTGATAAGTGGGTATCACAACTAAGGAGTAACATTAAGTTGCCAGACACGTTAATTTTCTCGGGGTTTCTGCACTTCCAGAATTACCCAGTCCAGTTTTTGAACTAATACATGCTTGGGCCGTGGGTTGCTCACTATGGTGATTTAAAAACAGCTTGTGATTTTGATGAATAAGCAGCAATCCAAAATAAGATGCCCAAGCAAGTGGCCTGATTTTCATTGTATAGTCCTAAAAAGCAGCTCTTCTAATACAACCAGCCAGCCAGTTCTGAAAATTTATGCTTCACATATAAAGCTAAACTTTCCATGCAGTAATGAATACGTATGCAAAAAAAATCTGGACAATCTTTTACTTACTAGATTTAAGCCTGTTGCCAATCTCAGACCACACTGAAACCTCAGAATCTAAGTAGAAGACGTAAGAAGTATGGAAAGACTGTGTCTAACAGGGTTACTGCACTCTCCTTGCTGCCGAAGGGATTCTGTTTATGGCTCTGTGTAAATCAGATTACCAGGAAAATCATCATTTTGCTTTAAAGTTCCTGCTTTTGTGTTGCAAAGGATGCAGTCTTGGAGTTCACCTGGTTTATAATGAGCAAGTAGTTGATTAAGGGATTCAAAGGTAAAAAAAAACCTACTGCAGTAGTTGGGAGGCTGGGGAACAGGGAGCCACGATTCAGGGATCTGGCATGCTGTTCCAAGGCTCTGTAACCAGCTCCCTGTACTGCCTATTTTTTATTTTAATATATATATATATCTAATATCCATTTCTTAATTTACAAATTTACCAGTAACAGTGACAAGATCATTAGCATTCACATAGTGCTTTGAGACTTTCAAATTGCAACACAAATGCAAAACTGCTCTAGTTTCCCGTAGTGAAAACAGGTGCACAAGGAGAGGACAGTTCCTGTACCACTGCCTAGAGAAAAAGCCTCCTTGTGCAGCACCTGAAAAAGGTGAGAACTTCCCCATGAAGATCTGCCTTACACACACTTTGGAAACAATCGCTCCTGCTGCCTACTGCAAATGCTGGAAAGAAAATTAAAGAAAAAAAAAGTGCCTTTTCTTAAGGGAAACAGAGAGGCTGATAGCACATTTTCATGTATGTTCTGCTCATAGTCACATTTACCATCCAGCCCAAATATTAATGGAAATATTTAATGTGGTTACCACCTTAATAACATATATATAAAAATACAAGTACTGCCTACGGTGTCTGCCATCCAAATTATGCATAAATGGAATAGTGCCCAGACTTGGTGAGATAATATGAACAAAATTAGAAACAAAACTAGTAAAGCCACACTGCCCATCTGGAAAACAGACATACAAAATAGTGAATTAGGTCAGTTAGAAATCCTCTATGCAACCTAGAATATTGCTAGTAGTATGAAGTGGCTTGTTTTGTTCCCTGCAAGTCTGACAGCATCCCCCAGAACCATTCTGCAAGGGAGGGCTTTCGATGGCTGTAAATCAATACACATTTTGGCCCTTTTTACTTTCTGAGAGATTGAGAACAGTTTGTACGGGTCATTAGTACTTCCCTTCCCTGGAACGCTTCTTCAGGTTTGGCAGGTTTCAAAAAGGAGACTGTTGCCATAGGAGCAGAGCCCTGCCAAGGAAGAGAATGCCACCGAGACTACTGACAAGCTGCTCTGCACCCGCTTCCTTTGCTCAGATGAAGTGGATCCAGCTCTCCTCACATTCTCTAGGCACCTTTAGGGGGTGAATCCGGCAGGTAAGACTGTAGTTTTTGCCTCTGTTGTTATCCCAGTACTCCTGGCCGTTGACTTGGTACCTGGCTGCAAACTGGACTACAGAGCACAGCTGAAGGAGGAAAGGAGGCACGGGGAGAAAGAAGGTGAAAACATCAATCTGATCCTGCCCGTTTTTCTCAGGGATGCTGCTGTGCCAATGAGCACACAGTTCATGGAGGCTTTTCCAGTCGTTGAAGGTGTATCGCACTGATACTCGCTTCTCGAAAGCAACATTGCGAACGTGGATGGTGCCACTCAGCCCCAGATCTGAGCTGGTCACTCGCTCAAGACAGACCTGCTGCTCCTGAAGTCGGGAAGAGAAATCCATACAGTCTGCAGGCTGCTGGAAGTCAGGAACCAAGCACTGCATAGTAAACTCCAAGTTTGAGCCAGACCAGAGGTCTGAGTTTATGGAGAGCCTGGAAAGGACATGCAAGGGGATTGATGGATCCTCCCCAGCCTGGAAGACTTTGACTTCAGTGAGCTCCAAGCCCAAAGCATCAGCAAATCTCACCCGGTTCATACGATTCTGGCATCCAGGAACTTGACACTGCACTGCTGCTCGCTTCCTTCTTTCGGGCGATGTAGGCAGAGATCTTGCTCGGCGGCGAATGATAGGCCGTAATGCTGGATCACAGCTGGAGGAGGTGCTGCTTTGAGGCTTATTTGGCTGGGGGACCCCTTTGGCTGGGGTACTGCTCCAAACAGTCATGCTGCTACTTGTATGGACTGCTGGGGGCTGCTGCTGCTGCCCTCGCCCCAGTGCTGCTTCAGCCCGTAACATGTTCTGATAGAGGTCAGAGAGGTAGCTGGGATTCCTCCGAGGACCACGTACCTCCATTCTTAACTGATGACAGAAAATCAGTGTTAGCACCGCAGGTAATAATGACCTCTGCCTCTCTGAAGCACGTAACTCGGCAATGGCAGCCACAGACAGTAAGTATTTGAGGTTATTGCACCGACTGCAGCAAGAATCGGCTGGAGCAACGTAGCCTTGAGCAAAGGGTAGACACCTGGAAGCTCTCACAGTAGCTGGAAGAGAATCAGAGGGTAGTGCTTTCTACGGGGAGATTTAGGCAGTCTCACTGGCTGGTAAACTCGAGGCCGCTGTGCTGGCCGGTGGACCCGCTGCTCAGGTTGGAAAGGGATTCAAGGCTATCACTGTTGATGCTGGAGGACCTGAAGCTCTCACTCAGGCTGGAGATCGACTGGAGGCTGTCGTGCTGGACACCGAAGGACTCCAGGCTGTCCGAGAGGTCTCCGGATGCCCGGGGGTGTCTGTGGTGCGTCCCGAAGCACCCTCGGCCGTTACACACAGCGAGAGGGGTCTGCAGGCTGTCTTCGCAGATGCCGACTGACCCC
>NW_010413132.1:0-6489 GCF_000710305.1 Buceros rhinoceros silvestris | reverse complement strand
TATCCAAGTTCTCTCTTCTTCGTTTTTTTTTTTCTCTTTTCTCGGCTTCTGCGATGTATATGTAGTGGATAAAGAAGTGGATCTGACTGTTATCTCGTTGTTGGCTGCTTGCCCAGGATTTTGACCTTGAAAAAGAACAGTTCGTGTACACCTTCACTTCTTCTGGTTTTTTTCTCTTTTCTCAGTTTTCTGCATATGTATATGTAGTGGATAGTGAAGTGAATTTATTGTATATTAAAAGTTTGTTTCAGTTCCGAACGCAGACCAAGGTGTGAATTTCTTCTTTCCCCTTTCAACTCCTCTGTCTATTCAGGACAGAAGGAATCGTTAAGGAATTCAAGGAGTTATTAAAGTTATTATTACCTCAGTCCCTCGACCCTTAACAGTAGACCAAGGAGATGCATAGAGAAAACGTCACATTTTCTTTCATTTCAATGTGTTTTGTGTCAAAAGACGCTCTAGCACTTTTAAAGAGTGGGTCTCCCGATGGAGGAATGCTGATCCAAGTGCTTCATTAAACCTCAGGAAACAGGGGATTTGTTAAGGGGTTCCCCTGTGGAACTAATCTTGCTTCTCAAAGTGTTATGAATATGACAGCCATGGACATAAAGCTTTGTGTTTCCTGCAGCATCTTCTCCAGTCTTGATTAGTGTTTGGGTTCAGTCTTATCTCTCTCTCTCAAAGCACAGCCTGTAATTGGTAAGTTTTGCTGATTATTAGGGTGAGGGGAATAGGCAGCTACTGTGGGTCACCTGTAGTCATCACCAGTAGATCTCCCTGGCCTCACTTGAGCATTCCCGACAGCTCCAGAAGCCTCTCTGCACACCAAGACCTGGCTCCTGAGTTGGCACCAGCAACCCTGCACAAGTAAGCGAGTCAGATGCCTTCATGCTGCAACCAAAAAATGCCTTTATTTTATTTTTTTTTATACATATTTAAAGGAGATTTATATATATACAGGGCTTTTTTTTCCTGTAATGTTGCAAGCAGGCCTCCAGAGCTGGAGGCAGTGAACCAGCTCCATGGGGAAGGCTGTCAACAGCCAGCAAGGTCCCATCTGCCCCACAAGCCACCACAGATGCTGTGCTGGCTACTTCTGACAAAGCTGAGGGATCTTTGTTAATACTTAGGCAGGGTTACAGAGATTTACGTCTTTTAAAAGTCCCTTATCTCCCCAAGGGTGCAGTTAAAACACTGGAAGCTCCTAGTTTCTGTAGTGATTTGGAGTAGGAAATGTGGGGCTTGACAGCAGTGCCTGCAAATAATTAAACACAAATACATTTAAAACATGTCACCATGGCCCATCTTAAATGTCACGTATGCTCTGTGTAACTTACAGATTGCTTTTTCCCTTGCCAGTCCTTTTCCATTCATCTTTCCATTGCGAGTTGCCAGTTAGAGAGGGGAAACTAGGCTTTAGAGACTGCCATCAGCCACCCAGTGCAGGATGAGATGAAGAACTAGTTTCAGGGCAGAGACGTGTGATGCACTTATGAGCCCACCCACCTGCCCCATCCTGGGTGGGAGGTGGTCACACTTCAGAGGGGTGCCTGACCAGAGAGGCCAGGAATAGCAGAGAGGTGTGCACGTAGGGCTGGTGTCCACCCCATGTGTGCAAGCTTAGCCCTTGTCTGGGATGTGCCCCCAGGAGAGTGTGCATTTGCCTTCCTACCTGTTTATGCCTTGTAGGAACCTTAAGCTGAGCTCCTCCTTGGGGTGCTGTAGCCTGCCTGCATTGCCAGTGAACACCAGGCAGGATGGCATGCTCCACCAGACCTGCCAGCGGGACAGGAATAAGTTCACTTACTGCAGGGAGTCACCAATTTAGGGGTTTAGGCTGTTTTTTTAATGCATTGGGAAATCCTGAGAGCATCTGGAGGCCAGCAGCTGCCAAGACCCCAATCCCTCTGTGCTGAGGCACACCTCCTACCATGAACACCTCATCACCATAGGACCTACATCCCCTTTGCTGACACCTAAGCCCTGCAAGCACCTCCTAGGCACCTTCATCTTAGCCCCAGAGCAGCCCCTGGGGAGTGGGGGATGAACCAGGATGTGGACCAGGACCAGGTCTGCCAGGTTTTGGCACTTCTTGTGAAGCATCTCCTCTGTGCAGAACTTGGTGAGATCAGGCTGAAACCCACAGCAGTAATGGTCTAGGCAGTCATGAACCTGCAGGAGACATTTGGGGACCTTAGTGGGGACAAGTGCCCAGGTCAGGGAGGTCCCAGTTGTGAACTTTACTTGCTCAGAGGAAAGTAAAGTTTCTAAGGATCCTCAATAGACATGAAATGGAAAAGCTGTGTACACTGGTGAGTGAGAGAGTGTCAGGAAATCATCCATAAGCTGAGCTGACTTGGAAAACCCCCTTGGCTTGGAGAAGAGACTAATGTGATGGTGACAGGCTTTCCTGTTTTGGAATGTGTTTGGATCCTTTTCTGATGGAACTGTCCTGCACACTTGCCATGGGCAGAATTTTAAGCAGGAGGGTAATTGTCCTGTGTTTCTCTGGGATAACAGGCATTTCTTCTTGAAGCAGCGGGGTGGCCTTTGCTTGGGTGCCCTACTTGGTCTTGCCTGGGTAACCCCTTCTCTACCTCTCTTCTGCTCCTCTGCTGCAGCTTCCCAGTGGTAGTGGTGGCCAGACAGCGGTCAGGCAGGTTGCAGAGGCTGCTGCTAGACTCACTGAGTATGGACCAGGAGCTCTGGGAGAGCCAGGGTGTTGCAGAAAGTCTGAAACCCCTGCTTCGGACTATCAATAGGCAAGCATGCATTCTGCTGTGGTACATCCAGGAGCAACCTGACAGTGTTCAAGGACTCACTTCACTAAACCAATCTCTGGCTGCCATGGCATGCCTGCCTTGCTAATCGCAGTGGTGATGGATGTGCATTATGCCTTCAGCATGGGCAGTGTGAGACTGTGTGTGGCTGCTTGGCTGCCCAAAAGCAACCCTTTTGTTTCCCCCCCTCTACTTGTAGACTGCCCTGGGGAAGGAGATGGGATCACAGGGAGTAAGAATAAGGAGGAGGAGACATCTCCTGAAACAACCCACAACTGCTTAAGAAAGGCAACAGTTATGGTTTCAGCATGGATGAAGCACGTTCAGAAGGGAACATTCATGAGATTTTTTCAGTGCCTTCACCCCCCACCCCTGCAACTCTGAAAACTGGAACCTTAGACAGTTGAACAGCCTACAGGGACCCTGGGAAGGGCTAAAGAAGTGGTGAGAGACACTGCTCAAGCCTGGACGAAGTCACTGGCAGCCTTTCCATGACTTGCACTGGGCTTTTTGATGAAGCTTTAGTTGTTTCCAAAACATCACAGGCAGAGAAGCTGGAGTGGCATCGAGGAAAGCAGAGAGGAGCTTTCTAAGTGGAATAAACAGGAACAAGTCACCTGAGCTGAGCTCTGTCTTTCCCTCTGCAGAGGGGTTGATATGTGCCTGGGAGCAAGTGTAAGGCACTGCCCAAAGCCAGGGTCAGGCAGGACCCCAGACTGCAGGCAAGCTGCCCTTGAAAAGCCTGTCGTGCTGTCCCCAGCAATTGCCATGTGCCATGCACCATGCCTCAGCTTGGTTGCTGCCAAGGTGTATTTTGAATGTGGGATTTGAAGTTTTAAATCTCTTGCTCATTCTTCCCCTTTCCTGTCAGGAGATTAAAAGGCGAACCTACTTGTTGCAGGGTCCCTTCTACGGACGGAGTCCGAGTCACAATACGGACATCAATATGGTTAGGAATTGTGCTCGTTTATTGTTTACAATACATCTCAATTTATAGACTCTTGTTCACCTGACTAGCTACATGGTGATTGGATAGTGTCTCTGTCACACAGACAGCATGCATCTCTTAAGGCACTATAATTGGATAAAAGGGGTTAGTCCACACGTGGTTACTGTTTTGGTTAGAGTTAATCAAACAAGGCTAGTAGAGATATAATTTCCCACACGATAGTGTTGCATCTGGGTTTCAGCTGCTAAGTTTCCCAGAGAGAGTAGCATATTTTTCACAGTTCTAATTTCTGCTAGCATGATACACCAACACCTACTCTGAGTTCTGCCACTTGTGAAAAGTGCTCCTGCCTGCTCTCTTAGGCGTGACTGTGCTAAACTCTTTCCAAGGCTTGCAGACATATATCTTTTAACAAAAACGCCAGGTTATTTCAGCAGAAGGTAATCGAGTGCAAAACACCTTCTGAGTGTGGTGTTACCTCCAGCAAAGTCCGTCAGACACATGTCATCCTTTAGGCTCTTGCCTGCAGCCCACTTTGATGGGACACAGCATCTCAGCCAGGCAGGACCTTAAATGTCAGGGCTATAATTCAAAAGCAAAATGAACAGGAGGAATAAAGACACAGGGATGGGCTCTGTCAGAGCCTCTCACTTTCTGCAGTGTGTTTCCCAGCTGAGGCACACCGTCAGTGTTTGCTTGCCAGGAGCAGCCTGTGGGCTGATGGTTTTCCACTACCCTACCTCCCCTTTCTGCGCCCCCCGACCTGAACTTATAATAACAATCTGGAATGGATAAAGAGTCACCTACACAAAGGTGAGGACTCTTAACCTTGAGGAGTTTCTTCAGGCAGCACCCCAACCTAAGGGGAGAGTCCCCCCACCCCCTCCACTGCAGACCTGCTGCTCCAGTTAGTCAGGGAAAGCCTCTTCCCTATTACCTTTTCCACCCCATGAGTTACCACCCAGTTTGCCAAGTCATGGGATAGATGGCTGTTGGGGAAGCCCTGCTAAAGTACAGATCATTACTGAGGATTCATTACTGGGAAGTGAGCTTAGCTTGTAAAGAAGAACAAAATAACTCATTCCAGGTCCTGTGAAAAGCCATGCCCAGAAAAGGCCTTATATTAATAAAAGAGACTTAATGTAACATAATTAAATCCAGAAAATACGCTGTGAAAAGCTGCGTGGTAACAAGAGCAGTACTTAGGATGTGTAGCATCAGTCATAGTCTAGTTATTCTGATTTAAAAGAGAAATTTCATTAAAAGAGAGGCTTTCATTCCATGTAAGCCAAGTTCTCAGCAAAAAGCAAAAGGAAGGTGGGGCACTGTGTGGTGGCCAAAGCTGCAGACTTTGCTGTGCTAGAACAGCAGCTTTTGCCCTGCCTTTGGTTGCATCTGCTTGACCTTAACATTGCACAAGGTAATAGGTAATAGGGATTTTTCTAGATTTTTGTTGCATTTCCTCAGTTGTAAAATGTGAGTTTGCTGGCTAAACATGTACGGGAACACCTGTAAGCTGTTAGGCATGTGAATAAAAATCACTCTTGATTTAACAAAAAACCATGTGTGGATAAATGAGAGAAGCAAAAATCATAATCTTGCTGAGACTGATCATTAATTTCCTCTAATTATTCTTTTTTTTTTTGGTAATGACAATTCCCAAAACCCAGCACCATTAATGGCAGTAACACTCTTGCTGTGAGGCTTTGACAAGGTGGACTGCATCTGAGTGTGGACAAGCCTTTCTCTCCAGGATCACCCATGCATTTGTTTTTCTCTGGTTGATCAGCAATTGCAGGGTTATGATGTCCTTCATCTCAACTCTCTACAAAAGGTATCTTCAAGGCACCTTCTTCTGGATTGAAGACCTTGAATGGTGGTCATGATTCCAAGAACTCATCCTCTAGAGCTATTTTGGATACCTGTCAATTTGGTAGGATTGTCTCTGTTCCCAAGAACTTACGAATTTCAGGACTAATCGAATAGGCCCTGCAGTTAACATAGGTTAGCAAACGTGACAGCCATCTACAAGAAGGGCTGGAAGGAGGACCCAGGAAACTACAGGCCTGTCAGTCTGACCTCAGTGCCAGGGAAGGTCATGGAGCAGATCATCTTGAGTGTCATCATGCAGCACATAGAGGACAACCAGGTGATCAGGCCCAGTCAGCATTGGTTCAGGAAAGGCAGATCCTGCTTGACTAACCTGATCTCCTTCTATGACAAGGTGACCTGCTTAGTGGATGAGGGAAGAGCTGTGATTCTTGTCTACCTGCACTTTAGTAAAGTTTTCGACACCGTTTCCCACAGCATTCTCCAGGAGAAACTGGCTGCTCATGGCTTGGGTGAGTGTTCTCTTCACTGGATAAAAAACTGGCTGGATGGCCAGGCCCAGAAAGTGGCAGTGAATGGAGCCAAATCCAGCTGGCGGTCAGTCACCAGTGGTGTTCCCCAGGGCTCAGTGTTGGGGCCTGTCCTCCTTGGCATCTTTATCAATGATGAGGGGATCGAGCGCACCCTCAGTAAGTCTGCAGATGACACCAAGTTAGGCAGGAGTGTCGATCTGCTTGACAGTTGGGAAGGATGATCTGGGCCATCAGATCAGCCCAGCCCTGAGGGATTTGGGCTGGCTGCATTGGGGGGGGTGTGGCGTGGTTGCTGGGGGGGCCCCCAGCCAATTTTACCAGGTTCAACAAGGCCGAGTGTCGGGTCCTGCACTTGGGTCACAACGACCCCTTGCAGTGCTACAGGCTTGGGGAAGAG
>NW_010413131.1:2214-17020 GCF_000710305.1 Buceros rhinoceros silvestris | reverse complement strand
ATATTTTAGTATTTTATTTATTTAGAATTTTCCTCTTATTCATATATGCTTGTTCATTAACCCCTCCTTCTGCCTGGGGAATTTTTTCCCCTACTATATCTGACTGTGAAAAGTAATATACATGGTGGTGATATAACTTTCTGATGATACATTTTATCACAATAAGGAAATGTTATCTTATTCCTTTGGATACAGGGAAGGTAAAATAATATACATCATATTTAAATGGCTATGACTGCAGTTCATGACTGCAGTGATTGAAGCTTACCAAATGTTTTAAAAATTAATTTCTCATAATTTTGCTTAATTGGTATATAAATAATACAGATTTTTGAGCTATCTTTTAGGTTAGGGATGAGCTTCACAGATTTGTTAATTTATGTGAGCTGTAGGACTAAGGACTTTTAAATTATCTCCAGACAATTTTAGCTACACTAAAAATGAGTGGAACTCATTTCTGGCATGGATTAATTTGGGGTTTGTTTTTTTTTTCCCTAATTTTCTAACTTTTATGAATTGTTTGACTATTATTGATTGAACACAGTCATGTATTACAGTCTGTGTTTTGTTTGAACTCTTGTATGTTTACCTCTAAAATATATATATGTAGAGAAAGAAATGTTTAGGGATATGCAACGAGCCACATTTGTACTCACGTGCAAAGTGGGCTGGAAGAACAACCGACCAAGTAGTGCAAGCAGTCAAATAGGTTTCAAGAATTCAATTGATTGAATTGATTAAAGATCAGTTGATGGACAGAAGAGAGAGTAAAAAAAAAATCATACCAAATTTTGGACTGAAATGAAAGAGCTCTTGGGTGGTTTTATGCAGTTTGGAAGATGGAAGAAATTTGTACATCATCCAAATCCTGGAAATCCTGACCCAAATGCACATGCTGTTTCTGGGTGGTCTCCTGTTGTTCAAAATAAGAACTAGTTTGTTCCTGTGAAGGTCAATGTCACTAGAAGAATATAGAGTTTGGGAGTTTTAAAGGTGTTAATTGGTTTATTTAGACTTTATTTGTCAGATGTTTTGACAACCTAGAGTGCTGCACATCCAGAGCAACATTTTCTCTGCACAGATTGACATGGGGTTTTCAAGACCCTTAAGAAAGTTTCACAGAATCTAATACTGCTTTTAGTAGACTTGCTTTTGTAGATTATCATTAAACAGAATGAGTGAGGAGTTCACAATCTAGCCCTGATATTAAACATGTTATAGAATAGAAACAGTAGATATGAAGTATCTATTCTATTTCAAGCATTTGAAACAGAGTAAGGCAAATGTCGAATCTATAAGTGAAAGCAGTCTAAAAATATATAACTCTTTACACAGAGACATGTTAATGATAGCACAAATCGTAAGCTATTAGATGAAGGCATAACATCAAAGGAATCCATGATGGCAATTCTCACTTGGTTTAGAGCTGACTTTTCGTAAGAGCTAGATCCTTCACTAAACATGTGGGAATCACTATCCGGCTGAACAATAGGTAAATATTTCCCCTAAAATATTTTCCCCTAACAAATATACTACTCCTAATTTGTTGAATTACTTTTGTTATCACACACTTGTGAAAAGCAGTCACGTATCAAATTTTGACAACTGTCTTGTTCTTCCTTGATGTCTCTTGGTCCAAGCTATGATTGCAACTTTCAGGATCCCAATACTGTGTCATCACGCTGCTCAATTCCACTTTCAGATTGGTTCCAGGAGGGCATAATGCTTTCCTGGGGAGGGGACACTCTGTAATTGAAATTCATTCTGTTGATTACCTATCCCAAGTGCACTTTCTGAAAGAGGAAGGGATAATTTCCATGCCAGAGAGAGCATTTCTTCTGAAGCTGGAAAACCTAACATCTGCTGAGCTTATGAAAGCTCTGTTTAACAAGTATTGCTTTGTTATTGCCTAAAATAATGCTTCTAAGATCTTTACACTTTCCTTTCAGAAGTAATATTATTTAATCCTTTCAGAAATAAGGTGAAAATATTGGTATAAACCACATAGAACTGTAAGGCTATGAAAGAACAAAAAAATGCAACAGTGTCAGCATCTAGTGCTCCATTACGCATGTAGTTGTCAATACTTATTATTTAAATGCACAAAAATACTTTTTGAAAGACTTTTTTTTCATTTTCTAGTAATGCTTTTTTTCTGGTAAATATGTGGAACTTTTTGCTGTTGACTAGAATTCCTTAAATCAACAACCTAACTTACAGTACTTAATGTACCTAAGAAAAATAGATAATTGCATCTTAATAATTTAAAAAAATGTTGTCTCAGACCAGCAGACTTGTGTCCTTTTATTTACTCACATGAGCTACTGCACTTAATTTATCAGGATTGAGTAACAATTGCTGTGAGTACAACAGTGATATTAAACATACACATGGGGATAAATAGTCTGACCTCTGTAGACACTTTGCAGTGTTTCAAGGGTTTCAACCCTTTTATTATCCTCATGCAGCAGCTTCCTCTTCTGGGAAGTGTATAAAGGTGACAAAACTTCCTTGTTGAGAATTGTATCATTGCTTTAAAATGAAGAAGGGCCAACACAGGCATAAAGTTTATCTTCAGTTAGCAAAACCTTTAGTTAGCCAAACCTTTAGTTAGCCATCATTAACTGTTAAGCATGAAAAATCAATTGCTGAAATTAAACCTTAATGCATCTTCATGGTGTTTTTTCTACAAAATTAAAGATTTTTTTCCTCTTACGTCAGTTGCATCTCCCCTAGAAATAGCAAAATAATATAAAGAAGTAAAACTAATTAAGAAATGCTAATTTCTTAATTAATTACTAATTTCTAACTGATACAAAGGCCCTTTTTCTCCTACAGCATGCCATAAAGAATGAAAGAATGTCATATCCTAGGCCCCATATATAAGCCATTTTATTGAGAGCAAGCAATGCAGATGATATAAATCTCAACAACAAAATTTGGCATTGTAGAAAGACTCAGAGAGTTTATCAATATTAATTAAAAATAATTTTAATTTGTCTTCACACACTTGTGTACTTCCTTGTTGAGTTGCAATGATCAGTATGTATTCTGGACACTGATTTTAATAGTATTGGAGTGAGAATGCACATGAACTTAGCTCATCTGTGTTGAAGCTGATGAAGCTTTGCCTCAGTGCCCGTATTTGATCTTAAATGCTATTAAAAGCTGTTCAGCCTAACGAGGCCAGGGTCACAGTTTTTGAGAGCAAGCACACAAATCAAATCAACAAAAAATGAAATAATTCACGTCAATGTGATGCAGTCAACAACCCAATGCCACTGATAACAACCTACTCAAGGATCCTGGTTTCAGAATTCAGGGAACATCACGAGAAACTCCTGGGGTACAAGTTCGTGGACACCCAAGTGAAGATGGACTCACACAAGTCTTGCTGACTCCGAGGATACCCTTAAAACAGGTCAATGCACATGTCAAATGCGGCAAGTCAACCTTAAACTCAGTCCCAACAGTCTTGACATGGTCAACTCTTGGAAAATCCTTTTAGTGATTACAGCCTGATGCAAAATATGCTAGAAAAAGGTAAGAGAACAACTGCAAGCTCTGCAAATAATCATACCTTTTTCTTCTTGTAACTGTTTTGCCTATTTGATGAAGGCTGTCATCTTCCTCTTATGCATTCTCTTCTTTAAGCTAGGAAGTGCCAGATTGTTCAAACTTTTCAGACCATATATACTACACTTCAGCTTTTTTACATTTTATCATTTGAGCTTCCATCAATTGCTACACATCTTTCCTGAAAACGAAGCTTTCGTAATAAGATACACTACTCCAGCCTTACCTTACTTTGTACTACATAGCAGGCTTACTTAATCTGTACTTCCCAGAGTGATGTTTACCTCTTTCCACAGTATGCTGATATTGCTGTGTCACAGTCATCTCACCATCCTCCATAGTTTCTTAAATGTTTTTCTGCATAACTGCTAGAGTCACTTCCACTCATCTCATCCAATCTTCATACCATTTATTATTCCTGCATAGGATTACTTTTCACCTTCTTCTGCTTAATTTCATTTCTTTCATATCTTTCTCTAAGTGATTTAATAATTTTTTACCTTTCAAAAGCTTCACTGAAGTCAAAGTAAGCAAAATTTGTAGCTTTTTCGCTGCCCAAATAGAGCAAAAAGTAGTGGACTTTTGCAAAGGAGATTCTGATTAGATATTCAGAAGAGATTTCAACTGCTAAGAACAGCAGAAGAGTGGGATAGAGTGGGTGTGAAATCTTCATAGCTAAAGGTCTTTCAGTTCAGAACCGACAAGCATCTGTCAGAAGTGACATAAGTACAAGTACAAAAGTACTTTATTCGGCAATGGAATAGAAGATCCTTCCAACGATTCTCTGTACAGAGGAAGCCAAAAACTGTTTTCAAACACACAGGGCTGCAGAGTAATTTTACCACAGAGCAAATGAAAGAAGTCTCCATTAAACAACAAAAGCTGCATTTTAATCACATTTGTTTACTTGGGGCCTCCAAAACTAATTCATAAGTGTTTCCAGGGAATCTGAGGCATTGGGTGTTTGGAAATGTGCATGTACGTAGACAGAAGATATTATTTAAATCGCTTTAAAGCATTTTTATGCAAAGGCAAGGCCTTTCCTTAAAGATGATTTTTTTTTCTACAAGAAATGCTTCTGACTAATTTTTATTTTATTTTTAAAACCACTTAAGTGACATTCAAATGTTTGTTTCCACTTCTGGAGTGGAAGCAAACACTTCTTTGCATATGTTTTTTCTTTCAAACTTGTCTTTAGAGTCTTAGTTTGAATTTGAGCAGAAGTGGCAGAAATTTTCAAGGCCTGTTGATAAAATCATAATTTTTTATAGTGATATTCGATGGGGAACAAGTGTAAAATAAACCTAACACTTCGCATGGTGCCTACCATGCAGCAAATAAGATGTGAGTCAAATTCAGCAGGCTGGTTGGAAGGGGAGAGCAGTCAGTCTTCTAAAGTCGGTAATGCTTCAAGTGCTGGACTTCATTATTATTCTCTGGTTTCTGTAAAATATCATGGTGCGTTTGAAAACAGTAACTCAGAACTTGCAAACCTAATGCAAGCAAAGTTGTCCCAAGGTATCAAGAAGTCATGCAGTGTTTCGCAGTCACTCATTTCTCTTTCAGTCCTCCTTTTATTCCAGCAAAAGGGATCGTTTCATAAGGTTAGTTCTTGTAATATGAAATGTGCAAGTGCAAGCAAGAAATGTCATGAGTAACTAAGTAAAAAAATACTACATTTTAGCAAGTTTAGTCATGATATTATAACAATTAAAACTATACTGAAATTATTGTCAATACTTACGCAGAAATAAGCTGCATTGTTTGCTTCTTTTTCCTGGGACCTCACATGTACAGAGATTCTTCCCTCTAAGCTCTGGAGCAAAGAAAACATACCATTGAACAAAGGAATATTGGATGCAAATTCATAAAGCTTTGGGGAAGCAGGCTTATTTCAAAACTAGCAACTACTCTAAGTAAAATACAGTACTCAAATCTGAAACAGTAGGAAAAAAATGGAAACTTTTAATCTTGAAATTTCTATTTTAAGATAGTTTCCTTTCACTTGAAAAAAATTGATTCTCAAAAGTGCGATTGAGATCAGCCAGAAGAATTTTGTGCAGCATTGCTATAAAAGAGTGAAATTGCAAGACTGTAAAACTGGAATAGATTAACACAGAGAGATATGGAACTTCTAAAGTGAACTTACCATTTTCAAAATTAGTTTTTCCTCAGGTTACAGGAGATCTCAGTGCAAGTGCCCTAGATGTGTTTAAATCCTTAGGCCATTTTCTTAATAGTGGTGTAATGTTGTTGCATAACCTACATCACAAATATGTGTACATTTACGTCAGCAGTTTAGTATACAACCCAAGAATGCTTATTTTTATTTTTGAAGCTAAATTCTGAACAAGTTTGCGTGATGCTTTTTCCAATTACATTTGTAAATTTTGCCCTAAAAGCCATTCTGCCCAGTCAAATGGAGTGCTGCCATGATCTGCTGTGGCAGAAGAAGAACATCTGCTGAATAAAAGAGGTTTAGGAGGTACAAGAAATGCAATAAGAAAGGTTTAAGAAATACATTGAATTTGTTATGTGAGTTAGTGGCAAATGCACATATTAAAACTTTTCACAACTTTAATATCTAAATCCTCTAAATATCTATGTCATTACACAACATCAAGAGATTAACAGCTGGTATGGACAACTGTCAGTAAAAGCATCATACAGGAGCATGAATCAAAAAACAAAACAAAACAAAACAAACCCCTCAGTTATCTTCAAATAATAGCGTATCTGTTTTTATAAAACAATATTAATCCAGCAAAAGAAGGAATTAAAACTGCAGCAAATAAATAGGTTAAAATTGCAAAACAAGAGAGATTAGAACTAAGGTCATATCACCATTAAATTCTTCTTGTAACTGATTCCCACTCTAAAAGTTTCATAAGGTAAAAGAAAAGGAGTAATGATTAGAAAAATTTATTTAATTTGATCTACAAAAACAAACTTAAGAGTACATAGTCGTAAATCAACCATGCCATTAAAGACAAACGAGAACTAGGATCTGTGTTTCAGGGGAGTTTGACCATTTGTAGTTTCTTCTGCTCCAGAACTGAAAGGAAACAAAAAATTGAAATTACTCTGAAGACTGCATGAAATTCTGGCACGTCTTTGCATTTATCTGCTTAGTGGCTTTCAGGAGTAGAAGGCTCCACAAGAGCAGCGTTTTACTGTTGGCAGACTGTGCCACTGCAACACGCCCCCTAGAGAGGTGATCATGCCCCAAGACTGTCAGTGTTTAAGATGCATTTGGACAATACCCTTAATAACATGTTTTGACTTGGTCAGCCCTGAATTGGTGAGGCAGTTGGACTAGATGACCATTGTGAGTCCCTTCTAACTGAAATGGTCTATTCTATTCTAATCACACCATCATTTCGAGACAGATAGTTACTGATGATCTTACCTGCAGCTAGCTGCAGGCAGTGAACCACAAAGTTAGCTTGTTTAGATGTTTCTACCAAGACCGTTTTTTAACCTAGAAATAGATCTGAATATGCTAGTGTAATCTATTACACTATTCAGATCTATAATCTGAATAGATCTGAATAAGCTAGTGTGTGAGAACATAAGCATGTGTCTTGCTCCAGATTCATCCTTCCTCTTCTGTTTGCCTGTTCCTGCCTCACAGCACTTGTACAAAACCCAGAAATCGTATCAGAAAAATCTTGACTTAAGATGGCTAAGCCATCTCGTGGACAGGAATAACAACTAGTTTCACAACAGAAGATTTAATCTGTCTGGATGCTATAGCAGAACAGACATTGACTATAAAGAGCTAACATGTTTTACTTATTAGAGAGAATCTCTTCCTAACAGAGCACAGGGCAGATTGGAAATCTCTGAGGTGTGAAAGGTAGAAAAGTCAACAGTTCGCTAACCACACAGAACGAGAAAAATTCTCCTATCTAGTCTCACTGTAAGTAGCTTCCTTTTTGTTTTGTCTCCCTTTTCTTCACCAGTAACATGAGATGTTTCCATGATACTTACTTGGATTGATGCAGAAACCAGAGTGCTCTGGAGGTGTTGGATAACTTTTCTTTCTTTGTCTTGCTGTATTTTGGCTGAAGTATTATTTTAGCTGCATAATAGTAAGGTATGCCTCACAGAACGGTGTAGTTGTTGTAAAGGTCTGGACACCACAAAATCTTTCTTTCTGAAATTCAGTAAGCATTTTCTACGAGAAGCTGTGCTTGCCGGGTGGGGAGCTGATGTCACAAATGTCGCTGGGGGAGAACATCCATCCCTGGGATTCCAGAGATCTCCATCCTGGCTCAAAAATACATATTTCCCAAAAAGCTGTTTGTGTAACCCATAATTCAGTAAATTCAGTCTTTAATTGAGTTGTGCTATATTGCTGGCAAAAATATGGCAAACATCAATGTCCAGTTAATAAGCACTATGGATATGAAATCTCAAAATTTTGTTGGAGAACAAAAGTGAGACTGTCAAAGGTAGGCTGAGCAGTATATATTAGAATAAATATTAGTCTACTATTTAGAGGTTCCTCTAGTCTGTAGGGTCCTCCTTTTGCTTCAGATTTTACTGGCTAGTATGTTTTGCTATAAAGTCCTGTGTTTTTTTATACTGTTTCTGAAAATGTGCTCACTCCCAGACTGATTTTCAAATTCCATTGAAGAATCTCAGCAGCGAGAGTTGGTGAAACCATTTTTAACACATTGATTTTACTGATTTTTAGAGGGAAAATATATCTATACTGGTAGTATGAATGTTCATTAACTAGCTGGGATGAATTAAACAACTGTGAAAGACTGCTAAATCAAATGCATTCAAGTAAAAGGAAGTATTACTCACATGCTTCAAGCATCTGCCTTAGATGAAACAGGCATCGGATACTGGAAGCAGCAAAGCCTTGTTCCAGTGTGAAAAGAATAGTCATAAGCCTTTACATTCAAGAGGTGAAATCAATGTACTAGACTGGCTACAGTTAAATAATTGACACCCTGTAGGACTAACAGATGAGATAATGCTGAACAAATAGGGACAGCCTAATAAAGGACTGAATTGTATGCAGCAGCGTGAAGGGGTTGTTTTAATGGATTTGGAAAGGGGTTTTGTTTAGGGCAGTGTATGATCAAGATCTGTTGCAACTGTGAAGAGACAGCTTAACGCAGAGCATGTATTTTCCCCTTCTTTAGAGAAACTATTGCTTTATTCAGTTAGGAATAAATAAGAAATTGGGAAAATACATGCCTCTTTAAAAACGTTGTAGTGGGTTGTAAAATTTGCAGAAACAGGAGCCAATTAAAAGTTGCAGAAATACTACTAATACTAAACACCAAAATACTATAGAGAGCTGTTTGACACATTTTCTCAAATGTCACAAAAGGCAGGTAAGGAAAATAGAGCAAAAATCTTTAAATAAGAGGTTGATACTATTTGCAAAGTAAAGGCTCATTTTCTTACTGGGCACAGCCCTGTCACTATGTGACGTTCTGTGGAGTGGTGTATCACAGCCCCTTATGCAAAGCACACCATTCTGCATCCAGTGGCCTGCATCTAGTGTCCTAGCTTTGTGGCGCAACATCACTCTTTCACTTGTTTCTCTTTAAATATTGCCAGAAAAGAGAGAAATTTTTCCACACATTAGAAACCACCATTTTCTGTTTCAGCCACGGATCAATATCTTAATACTAATAAAAGTTTGGGTAGGTGTCCTGGGTAAGATTCAAACTAAAGTAAATTTTCTTTTCCCTTAAAGGTTTCTAAAAGGACATATTGTTTGCCATAACTTTATCAGCTGTGAAGTTCCGTGTCTCAGGCAAGATAAACAAAATTGTTTTGTAGAGCTGCGCCCTTACAGAGACAAGCTGAGAAGACTGAAGCCAAGATTGCAGAAGGGTTCAGAGGAGAGAGTTAAAAATACAGTGTGTGTCTTCTCCTCTTATTCTAGCAGAATTTCAAATACAGCACAAAGTTCCCCCTTCCGATCCCTTCCTCCCCTCCCATTTTTTCACCCTCTGTCAGTACCTGAAAAAGTCACACATGAAAAGAAAGATTCTCATTACATACTAGTATTTTCAACTCCATTTGCCTGCTTAATCTTTGAAATGTGATGAGGTATGGGGAAGAGAGTAATATTTCTCTTTCTGTATAAATTTCAGAAGTTTATTTCTTTGATTTATTATTTTCTTCCTTACATAGAGGATGAGTGAACATGGGAACACTTTCAAATGGGAATTAAGGACTTTTGCCAATTAATTTCACTACATTGAGAAATAACATGATCGTAGAATATTGATTTTTGTATATAAACTTTGAGTTTCATGTTTCATAGTTGGAAGTGTTTAAAAATAATAGCATATATTTATTTTCTTAAAAAATTAAGAGGGTTTTCCTAAAACCTCTGAAAGACTGCTAGGATGGCTGACAAATTCGGCTATTTTTTCTTTTGTGCTTTCCTTTTCTCAAGCGAAGGAAAAACTTGTTCCTTTGTTGCAAATGCTAAAGTAGCTGTCAATTTCAAGACAGCATCGCTGCTTCTGGTAATCTACAAAACACCATATAATATTTTGATCTGAATATTAAAGCTTCAGAAAAGGTATTCTTTACCTCTTCCTTCTTCCTTGTAAATGAACTTTATCAGCAAGAAGATTAAATGTAGTATGCTTGCTCAGAATCTGAATGTGTGTGCTATGGTTATGAATGTATTTGGATGAAAGATCTTAATGCAAGTTAAGCATCCAGTCATAACTTAAACCTGGTAGTGCCTGCAGTCTGTGTACAAGGCATACTGACCAAGCGGTCTGGTTTTGTTTATTCTACATGGCTATGGGGAGGTAGCTGTGTGGCTGTTATCAAAAACTATTGGGTTTTTTATTATTATTTCTGCTGTTTCTACATAAAACCATTTAGCATCACATGCATCATAGTAGAAAATGTTCTGTATGTAGCTAATGTTGTCTAATTCTTAACAGATGTCAATTACACCATTTTTACAGTCAGTAAACTGTACGAAGCAAAAGAGGAAATAATATGAGCTGTGTCATTCTTTCTTTCTTAAAGCTCCAGTTCTTGTATTGCTTTCGATCTCATCTAGAACTGATTTGTAATGAACAGAACTCAAGCATCGTAAGGCACAGTGAACACGTTCCCTTTCCTAACACTCTGGAAAAGCAGAAGTGAAACACTCCATAACTGGCGAATCAAGACAGTAAAAGCATGTAGTCTGAAAACTGTGAGAAAGGAGGTGACTGAACTGGGGCTATTCTGGGATTTCACTCCCATGGTTATTTTCACTCATTTTCTTGTGCTGCTTTGCACAGAATCACACCCTTCCCTAAGCTTTCCACGGATATATTCAAGATGCGCTCAAGACTAAGAGTCAATAATCAAATGGGCTTGGGTGATTTCACACAGCTGAACAATTCGGATTCCCATTGTTCTCACAAGGAGCTCTGGGAACATACGCTGTCCCTTTCCCACATGTTACTAACACTTCTTGGGAAAATGCTGAAACCATGGGAAGCTCTTGCTGTTGACACTGACTCCAACAGACACAGTTTATGTGATACATGGGCAGTTGCAAAACTGATGCTTGTTTAAGCTGACTACCCCAAAAGGAAAGTTGTGAAGTGAGGATGAAAAAGGAATAGGAGTGGAGAGCAGCATAGGCTTATGAAAAAAGTGTGGAACCTTCAGCTCTGAATAAACCTGCCACACCTACAGATCTATACCACTCTACAGCTCGTGTGAGTGACAACCTCCCAGCTCCTTGTTGCCTCTCTTCCAGCCCTGGCAGCTCTGGGATCTCCTTGGAGCAGACCAAGGCACTCAACTCAGGACAATCTCCACCAGGCTCAGCCAGCTGCCTCTTGTTAAGGATGCCCAGACCAAGTGGCAGCAAAGGAAACAGCTACTGTTGTCACAACCTAAAACTTACATCTCCCATAGAAGACAAATTTTCTCTGTGAAATGTGCAACAGCAGCTGATAAAGTACATACAAGAACATTACTGACTAGATTTTTCTATTATATGCTTCAGATGCTCAGTCAACTGCTCTGAGAGAAATAGATCCAGCTTTGGTTCCTCTTGCTCTGAGACATAATGAAATGTTTCCACAGTTTAAACTGCCTTTTCTTATGTTTTGCTGTGTTTCCAATGCCAGTGCCCCTTCATTCATGAAAAAGCAGCTTGCATTTCACATTAGTCTTTTCACAGTCTGGTTTTCATTCTGAAGTTTTCAGATCCTTGTGGAAAATGTACAAGAAAGTTTGCAGTAAGCTGTTAATGTCTTCCTCTATCTTTTATTTTTCCAGAAGATGTCTTAACCTCTTCGCTGTCTAATCATTCACTAATTTTGCCTCAGGGGCCTCTTTGCTGGGAACGTTTACAATAACTGTAAGCAGCTACATTTTGTGCCTTGTAATTTGACTCTTGTTTCTTTTAAAAATGCTCTGAGTGTTTATCAGGCTGCTCTGAGTCATGTTCTGCTGTTGGCAGTTCAGTCTTCATCCAAGCTATCACAATCTCGCAGGCTGGCATTTCAGACTATTAATAAAAACTTTTGAAAGAATACCTATGGATGAAATATAATTCACACAGATGCAAATAAACCTGTGTTAATAATATTATCAATTTGAATTATAGTAACGTTAGAGCTGTAATATAACTGTAGAAGACAATCATTATATTACAGTTAAAACAGAATTATAACTGCAATAAAATAATGTTAATAATAATAGCAACATTAATTATACAAACAAATGGTGATGTAACCAATATGAAATAATGCTTATGTCAGCAATATTATGAATAGTATTTCCTGGGTTTGCTGTGGTAATGTTCTGTTGTTAAATATTGCTTCATTCCATGTTTTATATCTTAGTATGTTCTGTTAAGGCTGCTTCAACTGCAAAGCATATGTGTTTCGACTCCTTCCTTCTGTATACGTGCTCCTCCTTTCAAATGTCCCACTCAGTGACAGGCTAGACTTTTTCTCAAAGACTGTGACAGGCAATAACTTCCCATAACCAGAGAGATGGCTTTATACAAATAGCCTCTTCCACCCAACATGGGTGATAGGCAGTTCCAGAATTGCCTTCATTAAGTATAGAAATGGTTCCAAACTAGCTAGCTAATACAGCATTTTTTTTTTCTTCCCAAGGGAGTCTTTTACTGAGACAGGCAACACTGCATAGGATTTAGTACTTTTCTCTCTGCACCTTTTCCTTAGTTATTAAAAGGTTTATTCTGCAGTCTTAGGGGAGGTATTAAAATAACAATAGCCCAGCTGTAGCTCTATGTAACACCTAAGAACATGTTTTTTGCCTTATTTCTCTCCCAGTCATATTCTGCCAGTTTAATTAAAATTATTTACCACGTAATGGCTCATATTCTAATAAAATTATAGAACTTCTTGAAATATATGAGTTAAGTCAGGCTACCCATGTGATAAAATCTTCAGAAAGCCTGTAGGCACTTACTGTTTTATTGCCAGCCTTCACTGCCAGCCTCATATACGTTAACCCCAGGGTGTTCTGCACACCTGGCCTCTACAAGACACCATACTCAGCATTTGTATCCAGCAAGCAGCCCAAGCCCTGAGCAGGGTCTGGATGAAAGGTAGGGGAACCAGATGTGCACCTCAGCAGTCTCTGTTTGTTGGCCAAGGTCAGACAGACTTATTGCCAAGCTTTGCAGCCTCAAGCATGAGCTGACTGCTATCACCTGTCTCCCTAACTTCTCTCACTGCAAGTCAAAATTTCTCTTTGGGTACCTGATGAGCAACAGAGCTGAGCACCATCTCAAGCAACTTATGCCTTCAGTGTGTTTGTTAAAGACTAATTTATAGCCAAAGACTATACGCACTTCAGGAATCGGGCATCACTCCGCCTCAAAAGGTCCCTGAGAAAAACAGGGAAATATTTTTCTCTGCTAGAGGAGCAAACACTTTATTGTGTGACTATGACTGAGAACAACGGAGCCCAGGGAAGAAAAGGAAGGAGCAAATGAAAAATAGGCAAGTAGTTTACCCAATGAGTCGATTAAAACAATTTGCCACTCAATGTAAGCCTTACCCCTTTTAGGACGGTAATTAATTGTCTTTACCAACTACTTCTCATTCTCCCAGAAACCATTAAGAACTTCTCAGCCCATATCTAGAATTTGCCATTAAGGGACATGTTAATAAGATCACGGGCATGGCTGTCTGGATTATGGTATTAAAAAACATTCTAGTTTTAAAAAATGCATCACTGCATTTTTTTTCAGTCATCCTGTATTTCTGCACCAGTTTAGCTTTTTCTCCCTCTCATCTATGCTTTCATTATCCAAATCAGTTCAGTAAGGCTCAGAATTTAGTAATACATTTTGCTGTTGTCTGTATCAGCTTTTTACCATGACGCATTCTTTTTTGTTGCTTTTTCCTCAGTTTTCTATTGTTACCCAGGGTTATGTGTTTGGGTTTTTTTCTAATGCTTAGAAAAACAATCAATGTATCTTTGGGGGGTTTGTTTGTTTGTTTGTTTGTTTGACTTTTTTCCTGTGAACTACGAGTATCAAGACATACTCCAACAAAATTTGTGGCTTCAGGTCCCTCCTAACTATTAGAGTGTTTAAATATTATAATCAACTAACCTGGGATTCTGTGGTCTCTTTAGCATCCTATCTCAGTATTTTGAATACGGGTTGCCCATATAACAGAGTCCTTAAAGCCCTCATTTTGATTTGGTGTTTTGTTTGTTTGTTTGTTTTTTCCTGCTGGTGCCTTCAAATACCTAAAGGCACAGGAAGCTCTAGGTTATAATAATTTTCATGAGAAGTGCTTTTTTATAACCTATTACTACAGCCAAGTTTGTTAAAAATCTTGCTCATACTTTAGATTTGAAGGAAATAGCAATGAAAAAAGCGATGTCAGTCTCAGAATTCGAATAAACATACTTAGGTTCTGTAAAATAAACCTCTTCTTACCATGCTAAAAATAAAAGGAGACTTTGCCTCCTTTGAAAATTCTGCTTTCTATCATGAACTATGATTTTGGTTTTGATACACCACCCTGTCCACTTTGTTACACTAAATTATCGCATCGTTCTTTTGGGAGAGGCATCAAGTTAGTACCTGTGAATCAGCCAAAACTCTAACAACCATCCTTTTGATAGGTCTGAGCAAAATAGAACAAGAAACAGTCTAGTTCCCCTACCTCATATTCATCAGTACTGGAAGTTAATTGGAATTTCTATGAGATTGGAGGGGGAGGGGGGGGGT
>NW_010413131.1:0-2140 GCF_000710305.1 Buceros rhinoceros silvestris | reverse complement strand
GGGAGGGGGGGGTTGGGGGGTGAGGGAGGAAGAATGCTATGAAACCCCACATTTGTTCAGGGGTGGTGATGGAGCTGGCTGATGTTGGAAAAGGTGGCTCTCTCATCATTAAAAGTTCATGGAAATTGGAGAGGAGGGAAAGGGAAGATGCTTCCTCATGAATGGTAAAAGGCAAGTGTCACACCCATCGTCAGAAAGCGCAAGAAATTTCTCCTCATGTGCCACGTGCTGCTGTCCTCTAAGGATTTTGATTACCCTCCATTGCACTCACACCAGTATAACCACATATTTCTTGTACCGGGAAGCCCACAAGCAGGCACAGCAGTCTAACTGTGAACTCCCTAGTGCTAAACAGAAGGGAGTGCTAAACCTCCCTTGACTTGCTGGCTATACTGTTTACCACAGCTGGGTAAGTTGTTTGCCTTTGCTGCAGAGGCATACAGCTCACCCATGTTTACTTAAAGTCCTTGTCATACTTGAGGATTCCCCACTCCTTTTCTGCAAAGCTGTTTTCTAGCCAGTTGGTGCACAGCCTGTATTGGTGTACAGATTGTTCTATCCCACGTGTGAGACTTCTGGAGCAGTGTTAAGCACTGACCTTCTTACAAAAATCCTAGGAAAACAGTTAGAAGGCTTCACCTTCTGTAATGTTTCTGTTGAAACGTTACAAGGGACAAGCAGCTGGCAGGTATTCAGGATGGAAGGGAACAGAAGTAGCCCCGTACCTTTAAAGATGGCCATTGGGTAGAGAAATCAGCAAGAAGCTGTCAGTTTTCTGAAGTTTAGCATGTCCTGTCCAAACTGAAGCCAAATTTCAAAGCCTCTGACACAGCTATGTTCCTTGTTGTGCTGCATTTCATGTTTAATTGTTGAAATAGCTGGCTGGTTTACATGTAAGATGAATCTACACACCAATTTCTTTGTTGTTGGTTGGTGAGATAACTCCAGAAAAGTTTTAATTAGTGTTGATAGCAAAATAACAAGAAACTTTGTGTTGAGCAAGGGATTAGTTTACTATAATAGAATACAAAAGGAAGAAATGTTACCTGCATAAGGGTTCTCCATCTTCCAAATCAATCCGTTTCTTCTTCCACCTATTTTAAAGAAACTTTTACGTAATTACTGATTTTATTGAGAAAGACGCAATAACATAAGCATACAAGGATATAATTCCAGCTATAGATGCTTCAACAAATATAACCAGTTACAGATTAATCTAATTCAAAACATATGGGCTGGGAGCTACAAAAGGATGAACGGCTAAAGCATTTAATGTTGTAAAATGTAAATTACAATTCCATAAGGAAGGCTAAAACTACAATTAGCATAAGAAACAGTACGAACATAACAAAATAGCATGGAGTAGAGGTCTAATTACACAGAATCACAGAATCATCTGGTTGGGAGAGACCTTTAAGATCATTGAGTCCAACCTTTCACCCTGCACTGCCAGGGTACCTAAACCATGTCCCTTAGCACCACATCCACATGGCTGTTAAACCCCTCCAGGGATGGGGACTCCACCACCTCCCTGGGCAGCCTGTTCCAATGCTTCACGACCCTCTCTGTAAAGGAATCTTAATTAATAGGAGAAAGAGCAATATAATCACAGGCTAAGATCTGTCTGTCTCCAATTCAGCCTCTGGTTTGCACTGGAATCTTGTTAATAAAATATTCATAATCTAACCTTTTTTGCCAATTAAACAATAATCATGCTTGTCCTAAGTTGAAAGATCATTTATATAAGGAACCTTGCTCCAGTTTCACTCTTTTCATCTCATGTCTTTTATTTGAGACAACTCTTCTTTCCATGACAGCAAGTATTGAAAGTCAGAACTGACTGAAATTGCAACTTGTCAAACTATTCAAGAGCATACCAGAACTTATATTATTATATGGAGGGTGTTTCCTGACTAAGGAAGCTCGGGAAAATGTTTTGGGTTTGGTTTATTTTTTTTGTTTTCTTGTAGTTAGGGAATCTATGCTATATCTTTAAACAAAACACATGAACTCGTTCCCATAATTCATGTTCCTGCTCCCTAATATGACATCAACCTGAAACACTTTAAATTACATGAAGTTCTTAGTGTTTCAGGTGTGTTTCCACACCTGACACGTACTTAAACTTTGTATTATAAAT
>NW_010413130.1:0-2160 GCF_000710305.1 Buceros rhinoceros silvestris | reverse complement strand
CCCCCCGGGAAAGCTGCAAAGGTCAAAACCGTGCAGGAGTGTTTCTAGTGCCTCTGTAGATCAGGCTGTAGGCGTGCCAGTCGTCATGGGATCTATACCTTCTCTACACCTTAGGTGAACTAATTCAGCTTTAATCTTCCAGGCACTCGTAGAACACCTCTTCCTGGGACATGGAAGTGTAGGAGGGTAAAGGCAGAGAGGAGGACTTAAGGTATGCTGAGAGGGGCTTTTAGGTAGCTTTTTTGTTTTTACTGTACACTCAATGAAGAAAGATACCATGCTGATTTGTTTATTTAAAACTAATGGTGAGTTATCTACATTTTGTTAAAGCATTCAGCTTTTTCAAGGGAATTTGTCTGATGATTTAAATTCAGATTTTTGAAACATTCATGGAAAAATCAAGGATGAGAATTTTGAAGTTGTTTATGCTTAATTACATGGACAGCTTTAGCACACAGCTTTGCTTCAATTTCTGTAGTGTTCAGACCAAGAAAATAATTCAGACCAACACAGAGCAAACTAGAGCTTGAATTTTGCATTGCACTGCATGAGTGATTCCTCAACAACCGCTGATGTGCACCATCTTATTCTCCAATAAATAAGGGCTAAATAGCTTAGGATAAGCTATACTGTTCCCATTAGCCGGTAAGACAACCAATAGCTACTATACAACTTGTGCTGGGTATTTCTTACCTTACACTGCCTGCTCATATTGAAGCACTGGAAGCACTTTATGTTCAGGAAGCAATAATGAAGTGGTATGGCAACAGCTGCACCATATCTACTGAAAAAAATTCTCCATATGCTGTTTCTTGCTGGGAGAATCACGGTCCAGAACAATTTTTCTAACATTATCTGAGTTCATCTAATTTTAAGATGAAAGCCTGCTGGCTGACAGATGCCCTTAATCAAATTGAAGGATTTGATAGCAAGTTTCTCAGAGTTAAAAAGAGCCTTCGCTCAGTGTTTAAAATTAGCAAATAAAGGGCTAAAAAAATGCATCGTCATTCAGACTGATCTACAATGAATAAAATGATTACTTTTCTTAAAACAAGGTTAGAAAAGGACAAACACAATCTTGTTACTAAATAGAAACTGTATTATTTCATCATCCAAAGTGTACTGCAGTGTTCTTTGGGCGTGCTATTGGCAGACTAACAATCTATATTAAAAAAAAAAAATGGTTTGTAACATTGCCTCTTCTTCTTTGGTTAAGAAAGATAACATTTCCTTGCTGAGTATACATTTTTAAAATGATAGAAGCAATAAATCTGACTTATGTTGCATAAGCCATAGATTTTTACTTAATGTAAACAAAATCCTGAAATGAAATAAGTATTCTCACATCCAGATAGTGAGTTCTACATGTTTAAAGGGGAAAAATACAATAAACACCGAAAGAAATACAATAATCCAAGGTGTTTTTACTATTATGAGAACACCACTTTCTCTACATTTTTGTCAACGTTCATCTTTTGGGAAAATTAGAATAACACTGCATGACAATACCTAATGAAACTGTACATTTGCCCAGATGACAACGTGTCTGTGCTACTTTTTAGTTTTGGAAGCATTGTTCCTTGTGATCAACCTCGTATTTAACATTTCTTCTAATACTATGCAGTATATATGAAAATACATTTAAATTTTTTACAAAACTTCAAGCAATAGCTAGACTTTATTCCTGCTTTCAGCCAACTAAACAAAGCATAACGTGGTTTTTATCTAGCTTTGTAACGTAAGCTTTACCGAGCTACTGAAAACTGCACCAAAGTCTTCTGACGACCTCCTAAGGAACAAAAATCAGTAAGAACATTGAGTAGCTGCGTGGCGAAGGAGGAATACGTACAAGCAACCGCGACGCGCTGCTTTGCCTCTGCGGCTACAGTGGATGGAACACGTTAATTTTGGTTCTGGCTGCCGGATACTGCTGCTCCCATCACGTCTCCCATCCAAACCCGTCTACCAAGCCATGGCTGATGCCAAAACACGGCGCTGCCCCACGAGCAAAATGGGCGTCTAACTGCCCGCCGGCGAGGCTTGGGCAGGAAGGCAGCGCCGCGAATGGGAGGACGGTCCAGGCTGCCTCTGGGCGCCGAGGCAGGCAGGCGGGCCGCCCGTCTGGGGCACGGCGTTGCGCAGCATCACCCACAGGCGGGA
>NW_010413129.1:0-10459 GCF_000710305.1 Buceros rhinoceros silvestris | reverse complement strand
TATATATATATATATAATAATTTCTTAATAAGGTTCTGTCTGACAGTTATTTAGAAATATAGCTTAATAAGATCTCTATCTAAAATGAAAGATTTTCAAAAAGTCCTTCCTCCATTCCAGTAGACCAGCTGGAAGGCACAGGGCATAAGCCTCTGAATCTGAGGTCACAAAGTGATTTTGTGGCTCTGAAGCCAAGCACAGACTTTGTTTTCAGAAAGGTGAGAGTAACAAGTCAGGATAAAGTGGTTAATGCTATCCACGATATTCACTTATTAAAATTCTTTGTACAGTTCTCGTTTCAAGAACATAAAAGGGATGTTGGCAGTTTGGAAATGATATAGAAAAGAACTCAAAGAATAATGTAAGGTTGAAAAACCTGTCTCAGCCATGAAAGACTAAAAAGTTATCTATTTAACTAAACAAAAAAAGAAAAGGTTAAGAGGTGAAGTGTTTGTAGTCTGCAGCTGCCCACAAGAGGAAAGTTTTCTGGTAGTAGAAGGCTCTTTAATTTTACAGATGAAGGGAGAACGAGACCCAGTGGCTGGAATTAGAAGCTTCATAAATTCAGCCGAAATGAAGTAGACTTCTTCAGCAGTAAAATGTAATTAAACTGTGTAACAACTTGCTGAGGGTTGTGGTTCACTTTCTGTCATTTAGTCTTTAAATTAAGATTAGCTGTCTTTTTAAAAGATGTGCTCAAACCTCGCCAGAATTGTGAGCTCCATGAAGGAATTCGTGGTTGAAACTTTGGGGCTTTTTTGCTGGAAATAAAATTTGGAAGAACATAGCGGATCATCCTCTGGATAAAAACCTGTGAAACTTCTGAGGTTTATATTCTGTTGTCCCTTCTCATACCTAAGGTTATCTTCCATGGCAATTAATCTCCTTTGAAGCCACTTGCACTGCATGCCCAATATATGTAACGGATTTTGGCTCTCAGAAATACTGCTTTGCAACCTCGTTCTGATTTAGCATTAATAAGCAAAATAACACTAAAATTTGTAAGATATATAGTCTTCACATGTCTTACGAATCATTGTACTGTCCTTAGTCATAGTTCATTATTTGCCCACATAGATCACACCTTGGCGTGCCTTTGTACGAGTTAGTGTTTGACCACTGCTTACTGAGAAGAAAGCCCTTGGAGATGTTTTAACCCTGATTACCCACGATTACTGAAGCCACTGACCCATCCTGAGTACCACTCAATGAAATCACTGGAACATCCCTTTTACAGGGAAACCTTTCCTTTCCTCTGGGCTTTAGTATGCTACAAAAGCTAGATGGTGGCACAATTCATTGTCTGCTTACAGTGGACCCAAACATGACTGCCCAGAATGGTGATTCACCTTCACCAGACAGGACTGCCATATTTCTGGCTTGATCACACATACATTAATAGAATAAAGCATCTATAATAAGCTTGTTATGCTGAGACATAAAAGACCTAGTTCTTAGATGCAAAACATGCAGATAATTAAAGAGGGCTCCATAGTGAAAGGGGCTCTGACTTTCATGAGGAGATTTGTACCTGTTGTTCATGCTCAAAGGAAGTAACCATGCGCATTAAGGTTGCCTTGTCAAATATATTGAATTAACTGTATATGAGTATTTATTAATAATAATTAATCGGTGTCATACAAGTACAGTAGGTCCAGCATATCTTAGACACATCTTAGATAAGTAAATACTCAAATGTGCAGCAGCTGGAGAAACGGCCAGATCCCTGTTTCTCCCCCTACAGACAAAACTAGGGAAGTTTGACTGACAACAGTATGTGTTGGGTCTAAGAATACTCTTTATCCTTTATGGAAACCTATTATCTTATACTCTGGAATGTTCTCCTTGTAACTAGTTAAAATAAGCCCAGTAGGCAGGACTGATGCTGCAGTACACCAAAATTCTCACGCGGTGCCTAACTTCACATATGTAAAAAGGATAATTCTGCCGGCGGGTCACTTTCATCAGTTGAACAGAAGCATATTCTGTAGTATAGTGTTTAAAACAGATTCCTAACAAAGGTTAAATTGAGTCCACAAACATCACTTAACTGATTAAAATTTTCCATTGAGCGAATGTGGTGCTCCCTGTCTGCAATAAACAAGATGGTATTCCAAACGCTTACCTTCCACTAAAATAAGAAAATTACATTATAATTTAGAGGGCAGCTTGCACTTATTTTATGGGACTATTTCCAGAAGCAATAACTAGCAAACTGCCAACAGGCTTTGGAAAAAGCTCATATACTTTTTTCTAAAAGAATATACTGCACAAATGTTATTAACTTGCCTCCCTGTTTTATGCTTGCATTATAATGCTGCTCTATCTAAAGCATGCAATGCTAAAAGCAGCACGTGACCCAAGTCATATGTATACAATACATTCATACGTGCAGATGATACCTCCTTTATTCTTAATTTAAATCATGATTTTATCTGTCATGTTTACTTAAATTTTACTCTGCTTTCTATATGCTGAGTCAAATTATTACACAAAGATCTGATCCTATAAACATTTGTTTTGCAATTTAATAAAAATACCCCTACATTTTGATATTATTACATAAATACATAAAATTATAGAAACTTTTGTTTTAATGTTCTGCAAGGAAGTGACCACAATAATCTATCCATCAAAATCTTGGCTAGATTCACACTAGAAATTGCACTCCATGAAGCATGTTTGGATATAAAACTCTTGTCTCTTTAAAGGTTGTAATGAAGCAGCATATAGTGTTGTTGAACCCCCACAGGCAGACAAGAACCACACAGCCACTCTCCCACTCCCCCTGCAGTGGGATGGGAGGATAAAAGTGAGAAAACTCATGGATTGGAACAAAGAGAGTTTAATAAGCAAAGCAAAGACCATGCACCCAAGAAAAGCAAAGGAAGGAATTAATTCATCACTTCCCAGCAGCAGGCAGATGTTCAGCCATCTCCAGGAAAGCAGGGCTCCATTGCACATCACAGATACTTGGTAAGACAAATGCCCCAACTCCAAACATCTCCACTTCCTTCTTCTCCCCCCAGCTTTTATTGCTGATCATGATGTCACACGGTATGGCAAGTTCCTTTAGTCAGTTGCGGTCAGCACCCCCACAGGCAGACAAGAACCACACAGCCACTCTCCCACTCCCCCTGCAGTGGGATGGGAGGATAAAAGTGAGAAAACTCATGGATTGGAACAAAGAGAGTTTAATAAGCAAAGCAAAGACCATGCACCCAAGAAAAGCAAAGGAAGGAATTAATTCATCACTTCCCAGCAGCAGGCAGATGTTCAGCCATCTCCAGGAAAGCAGGGCTCCATCACACATCACAGATACTTGGTAAGACAAATGCCCCAACTCCAAACATCTCCACTTCCTTCTCCCCCCAGCTTTTATTGCTGATCGTGATGTCACACGGTATGGCAAGTTCCTTTAGTCAGTTGGGGTCAGCTGTGGCAACTGTGTCCCCTCCCAACTTTTTCTGCACCCACAGCCTACTCACTGGTGGGGTAGTGCAAGAAACAGAGCAGTCCTTGACGCTGCGTAAACAATAGCCAAAACATCCCTGTGTTATCAGTACTGCTTTGGTCACAAACCCAAACCACAGCAGCTTATGGGTTGCAAGAAGAAAATGAACGCTATCCCAGCGAAAACAATGAGAAAACATAGTTTTGCCTAACTTTACAGTAATTAAATAATTCAGTTCAGGAATGCAATTTCTGCAAATTACGTCAAATCAAACGTCTCTAAAAACTGTCCCTTTGGTGACAAATGAAAGTTTTAAAAAACCCAGCCTTATTACACCATCAAACAATGAAAGCCATATCCTTCAAGCGTGTCAGTAAGACCAATACACCTGGAATTCAGTACCCTTTTCACCTACTTTGAAAGCAGTTTAAATATAATTTCATATCTGTCAGAAAATCTGGCTGATCTACTTGCATATAAACAAATTTCCCATCCACATACCAGTCTGTCAGCCAAATTCCTGGCGTGCTACCTTGGTGAGAGGAAGCATCAGGAAGGCACAGTGTGCAGAAAACCTTGGATTTACTCAGCAACCTCTTGGGCGTTATTGGAATACACTCCCTTTTCCATTTTGCCACTTCATAGGACAGAAGAAGTGGAACAGAAACAGATTTTGAAAGTTATTTTTACTTTCAGTCAATAGACCTACAAGTGAAGTGGCTTCCATTTTTTTCAGGCATGCAGAACTTCCTCATTTCTGCACCACTTTGAAATATTAATGTTTCTTAGTAGGTTTGGAGGTTTTTTGAAAACCAGATGCTATTTATAGCCATGCGTGCTATTAGCAGGAACGATTATCAATATTTACTAGTTGAATATTAGACACTGGAGAAAAAGAACATTAAAAATAATGAGAAATCTCCTTCTCTCTTCCATTTCTGCTCCTGCTTCCCTGCTCCCCCTCCTCAAACTTGACTGGATTCAGTTTCCTAGCTTTTACTATCTGAAATCTGAGCATCTAGAGTTGCTATATACTGAAGGGCAATAGAGGGATATCTCCCAAAGGAGGATTACTCCATCTTCGATGTGAACCTGGAAAGGCTAAGTTCCCCACAAGGACTAAAGGTTTACTTATGATAACAGAAGGAACCCTCTTTTTTTTTTTTTTTAACTGGACACCTCACCTTTAAATAGCTAATGCTAGGAACTATAAATGGCACACTTGGAAAATCCTGTACTCCCATGCTCTCCGTATTTGTCCCTAGTGCCCCATGGTGTCGTAAGGTCACCACCTCTGCAATACTGGAGTATCTCTTGCCTGTGGCTGAATGAAATTCCCTCAACTAAGTAGAACTCTTATTGGAGTTGGCAGTATTTCTCACTCCAGCTATTTCACATTAGGACCTGCTAATGTACACATTCTATATCCGTGTGATCCCTTCATTGTCTGTTGCTGGCACACTGTATTGCCTGTTGTCACACCTCAACGTCTACTCCTCATTTTACCTCCGGCTTTTTGCACTGGGCTGTTGTACATTTACATTCACTTTTTTCTCCCAAGTGTAGTAAAAGTCTGTTTGCTGTTAGATGCCAGTGTGGGTAGCAGTGCAGTGTAAGAATCCACAACAAAATAATATATTAAAACTTGGAAATAAAATATTTCAGCCTGAACTTGGGATAAGGAAGGTTGTTTTGTTTTATAATATTGTACATTGCACTGGGATTGAAATGATTAGAGGCAGTGGTTTTTCAGCTTAGAGGCTTTCTCTTTATCTTAGATTTTAAGTATGATAGTGGGATTTCCAGCAGAGAGAAGCAGTTGAGAAAAACATTTTGCCACAGTTAGTTAATTCTTCCCTACATGTGCTATATTCAGTGTATCCATTTTAAAACCAAATGAGGCAGCTCTGTCTTCTTTAGAATCTACAGCAAACACTAGCTGTGCCAATTTTAGAACGTGCTCAGCTCTGTGGGAATGTGGTTTCCTAATCTGTATTACATATTAAAATTTAAAAAAAATGGAATTTTTCCTGATAGCAGGAAATACACAGGCTGCTGAAAGTATATTACTGTTCTTCTTCAGCTTGCCTCTTAAAGCCAAGCAATATAGTTTTCAGAAGAAGATGAAATAACAAAAAACACTCTTGTAGAACAGTCTCAGAAGAAAATTTGAGATTAGGAAGGGTCAAATCATTAACTTCTGACTATTTTGCCTGCAATGTATTGACACATTGCCATCAAGATTGTCCCCAGTAGCACCATTTGGGAGCAGCTATTTATTTTAATTACCAGCCACATCTGTGACTCCACACATGCCCAGAATCATCTCTGTCAAGTCCCTCAGGATCCAGGAAGGGATGAAAGTTATCTTAACAAATGAAGAAATCTGCAATGTAGGTATTTTCTTCTGATCTATTGATCTGGATGTTCTTTGGAGTAGACACATGTGGTGTCCAAACTAGGTCAGATGAATTGCATCTTACCGGTTTATTTAACTCCATTGATCAAGGGTCAGCTAACTTCAAGGCAGACTGTGCAAATGTAGAATTTGCAGATGTTAAAAAAGTAAGATTCTGTCTTAATTATTCCTTTGCTGTGAAAGGAATTGAAATTCCGTGGCTCTTGACAGTGTTTTTCATCAGTCATACGCATGGTTAAACTCAGGAGTCACTCTCTCCTCACCCCCCACATGAATAGTTTTCAAGTAAACATATAAGGATTTTTTTTTACCTGTATCTGGAGTTATTTTCAAGAAAGCAAACCAGTCGTGGCTTAGCCTACATATCAGGGAGACAAAAGGAGGGGCAAAAGAAATTATTGGGAAAGGAGTGGATTGAGCTATGGTCTCATTTACCTTCTAAATTTTTTATACTATTTTTGTTGTTGAAGACAGGGAGAACATGAGTGTGTTTTGGTTTTAAGTGCCTTTTTTTCTTTTTTCTTTTTTTTTTTTTAACCAAACATAACTGATTTTCAGATAACGAGAGGGAACAAATAACAGCACATAGTTAATATCTGAATGTTGCTGAATACTATAATGTACTTCTGCTCATAGTATTTCCTATTGGCCATTGCTCAACAGCTGTAAGATTAGAGGGCAGAACTACAAATAGTTTTCAGAAAGGAGAAGCGAATCTGTGGAAGAGGTGCTTAACAGATGCAAGAGTTATTTCAGAAATTTTCTAAACTGGTGAGACTTAGAAACTGGAATTACAGGTGGAGAGTAATGTTCTACACAATACTTATTCTTACTCAAGGTTGGATCTGATCCTGACCAGTAGTTCTCAAACATAACACGGTTTTAGACTCTTTTTAAAAATTTCTTTGAGTCTCTTGGGTCCAGAAGCGTTGGTGGTTGGGCTGCACTGCAAGGCTTGGCTTGCATCTCAACTGTGCTGGTTGTGAAGGGGTGATTTGCCCACGTCTATTACACAGAGCTGCAAAAAGACAGGAAATGATGAGGCTTCAAGAAACTGAGATCACTACTGGTACATGAGAGTAGGTAAATTTCTGCATATACAGACAGTTTATGTTACAATTTAAACATTGGAGATCTCTGAAACAGAAATTCTTGATAGATAAGGTTTATTTTGATGCGGCATCATCCAACTTTCTGACACCAGCCTGGAAATCTTCCTGTCACTAGAATTTTTGCAAGCCATTTACAACTGTCATTTTTCCAAATTAATCTGGTTTAGAGCCTGATGTTGCTGGGAAACCTGCTGCTAATAATAATGATTATTTCTGTTGTCTGAGCCATCGATTCTTAAGTACAGTAAGAATCTCAAGGACTTGTAGCAGTCTTTTCTTCTGTCCTCATATTTCCTTGTTCTTTTGTAATGTCTTGTTCCAGTGGTAGCTGAAAGAAATCTGAAGCAATGAAATGCCACTATTAATTTAATATTTTTTCTTTTTATTTTTTATGACCTGGTATTTTGAATAGGTCTTCCCTGTTTACTGGAATTAAAAGTGAACTATTGTATTTCCATTGTCTTCCCACTTTGGATCCTGGGAGTTCTTGTGGAAAAAAATAAAAAGAAAGAAAAGGACATTTGGTTTCATAGAATTAATTCAGCGAGTGCTCACTCTCGTGCTTCAGAGTTCATGTAGATTATGGCCTGGATGCCTCTTTGTCTACACTGAGGTGCTGCTAAGGTACATTAAGGGAAGGGTAGGGCTCCTTGAGAAGGTGCCTCTTAGAAAACTGACAGCAAGTTAGATATGCAAATGTGTAGGCACTCAGACGACCTAGTGCTTTTAAACATCATTTTTTACTATAACAGATCTGCCTCATCCCATATACATTCAGTACCTCCATTTGTATGAAACAGCAGAAGCCTAAAAATATCTAGGGAGTCAATATACAGGGTTTCCTAACTAAAAGTGACTTAATCCTTAGTCATTTTCTAAGAGCAATTGTTACAAGCCCACTCCCATGCCATGCATTAGACAGTCATAGACAAATCAGCGATAGAGCTTAATGCAAATCTGCTGAATGCCACACTGTTCTTTGCCTATATTTAGCTCATACTAATTATAAAAGAAAGTGAGTTAACTGCGGTGATAACAAGGATGCACAAAGCACTTAATTCTCAGCTCTGCATGGGAGGATGATCTGCGTTGTGGTTTAGCCATACAGCGAAGGCCAGGTGGCTCCACCTCGACCAGTTCCTCTGCAGAGACAATCTCACTGAAGCAGTCTGCATCATACAACCTTCCGTAACTCTGCAGTCAGTACAGACAGTAATACTGCTGCCCTTTCTCTAGTACGCTGATTCTGTCTTTTGATAGGCTAACGTAAATATTGGCTTAATTGGGCTATCGCCCTGCCTTGTTTCCTTATGAGAACAATAAATCATTAATCTATGTATGCTTCACTTTGATATGGCTAATTTTTAGCTACAGATATTCCACTCCCAAATTCTTTAATTTTTTGTTCCTATTAAAAATAAGAATAAAAAAAATTCAGATTTTCCTTTACATTGTTAATTCTTTCTGAAATATCTTGCACTCATGTACCTGGCATGTCTTGCTAGAAATATAACTTTTGTCTCTAATATATTTTTCCCAGAAATATAGGTTTTACTATGTCATCTTTAACACCACTGCAATACAAAAGAAAGCATCACAAAAAAATTTTAGATGAAAACATCAGTATTAGTATTGTAGATCAATTACTTTATATAGCTGAAAAGTAATTGTTATTCCTCTCTAACAATATGTAATTTCAGAAGTATAAAATTACCTCTTTGTTTTCTGATTTAGCTGGAGAATATTTAAAACATCTAATCTCTATGAGAGTCCTTCATCCTGTTCATTTTGTATTATACACTCCATTAGGCCTATCACCCCTTAAGTGCAACTTCCTTCAGAACAGAGAAATTTCTTAGCTGAGAGTCGTTGCCCATTTGTGTTTGGTGCATTTAGATATTGCACTACCGACTCTCAAACTCTTCTTCTAGTAAAAGTGCACTGTGGATTCTCTGCAGAAACCTGTTATGCCATACAACATCCCACAGGTATATGCTACCTTGGTGTCTTGAAATAATTCTAAATGAAAGCCATGCCATTAGGAAAACAAATTAATGTACAAAACAACAACAACAACAAAGAGCAGCAAAGCTTATAAAGACGGAAGTGTCAGAAAAGAAAATACCTGGATTATTTCAGAATCAAATCTCTAACAGGCTAGATGGAGTTGTCCCTAGATTAGACACGTACTTACCCTGAATGGTCAGTAACTTGTTCCTCCTGCCAGCCATACATCTTCAGACCATGTTCATGAGAAAGAACTTCTGAACAGAAGAGAGTGCTAACTTGCATACTTATGCTATTCCTTATGTTCTTATTTAACTTCAAACCCCTTTCTTGTCCTTGAAAATATTGACAGACGATTTACCAGGAAAAAAGTTTCCTTCCTGGACTGCCAGTTGCTCTTATTTCTCTTTAAATGCTAATGTTCTTTAGACAAGATTGGTGCAGACTTTTTCTCTCTCTTCCTTAAAAAATTACCAAGTCATTAACCTGTGAGTAAAGTGTTCTTTCTAACCTAGTACAGCAATAGAGACATTTCAGTTGGAAATTATTTCTATTTGTTCAACATTCTATTTTACAGAAAGATATAAACCAACAGATATCATTTCTGCAAACTTAATTTATACAAATAAAGGAGATAAATACTTCATTTCATTACAAGCTCGTAACTGAGACCAGATGCAATTGCAGATTAGTGTCTCAGAAGCGATGGCCACTTTTATGATAATCAACTCCGGCTTTTTTCTTTAAGGGACCTTATAACACATACTCTTTTCTCCAAGTAAAGAATAAAAACTGGTCTAAACGAGAAAGCAAAAGGAAAGAGAAAGAAATAAATAGAGTTCCTTTGAGGAAAAAATGTTTGAAAACTGTTCCCAAGCTTTAATGTGTCAGGTTATAGATAAAACAATGTATCACTGGCTAAATTACATCGTAAATCTTGTATTGCAAATCCTTAACGTAAGGATGAATTGCTTCTGAACAGTTTTGCCAAAGAACAAGCAAAATGGACAAGAAAACAGCTTTGCATTGATACCATTTGAATCAACTTCAGTTTTTTTCAGTTTCACTAACGTACCCTGCTGCTCTGTTGCTGGTGGAATCTGAGATTGAGCACTGCAATAGCCTTTTTGTCCTCCTTCACGCTGCTATTTAAGATTCAAAAGCCACTGTATAACTGCCAGTTCTTGGTGACCTTTTGCTCTGTCACTTTTAGAACGATGGGTTTTTTTCCTCCTGGTATGTTGAAGATCCTCTTGTAATATCTTTTGATCTATTGCCCTGTAAGTAGCACCAGCCAAAAGGATGAGAATGCAAACCTCTTCATACTATCAGAGAGTGTCTACAGGATATTGATATTCTATTTTAAATTCTTTCATTTCTTATATCTATTAATTATTTTAATATATAAAATATATAATATAGTATATAGTATAAAATTGATATACAATAGACAATATAATAAATAAT
>NW_010413128.1:0-7576 GCF_000710305.1 Buceros rhinoceros silvestris | reverse complement strand
AAGCCATGATGATGATGATGATGATGATACTGTACTGCAGTTTTGGAATGACGCATTCTCCATTGGACATTTCCTTTATCTCCTGCCATAATAGATTTATCATTAATAGCAACAAATGCTGTTTCCTGTAAAGTTAGTTTTGAATCCTCTTCAGGCGTTTCTAACATTTCTAACACGCTTCATGTTTCTACTGACACTTTTACCAGCTGATATTTTTAAAAATACCACAATTTTTATGATTGAACTTTTAAGTCTATTGAGGACTAACTTCTTAATAATATTTAACTTTGCTTCAGATTATATTATGTCATTTGAGAATTCTCTTTGACTGCCTCTGGTGTAATTAAACCTTCCTGATACTTCGGTAAATCTTCTAGAGTTGAATCAATTGAGGCTATAATCTCCTCTACTGGAATAGTTTTGGGCACTAATGAAAATTTTAAACCTCAGTTTAATCCATTAAACTCCTTTTCACTTACTCTTTAATGGCTAATATGTAACTATTTTTACAACTCTAGAATGATTAATTATATCCTGATTTAATTTCAGATTTTAATCTTTTCGTAGTTTTCCTTGATTATATTTTACTTACACATTCTTATGTGCCTATATAGATAGACTGCTCAATAGCACGATATTTTCTTAGTCCAAATGTTTTTCCATTTTCTATGCAACTTTCTCACTCATTCAGCGATTTAGTTCTGTGTTCACTGGTTTTGAATATCAGCTAAAAACCTGTTCCTTGTTCAGCAAATCTGTTCTTGTGGTTGGACAATGATATTATGCTATGCCTTTATTGATTATTTTAATTCCCCAAGAACTTTCCTGTCCAGCAGCCAAAAGTTGATATCTAGGTATCAGAGCAGTACACTCATAGCTAAGTCAGTTTTAAATGAGCTAACTCACCTAGCTGGACAATAAGCTGGGCATTAATAGATTTTTTTCAGTGTCTTCAAAGATTTTTCAGGCTGTATTGAGCTTTGTGCTGCTGCTGCCGGACCACTCTGATTGCACTTCCAAGTTACTCTGAAGAGAGTTTGGGTGCATCTACACTACACTGCAGCTACAGAGTACACTAAGATCTTATAACTTTTTTGTTTTTTCATATAGTATGGTAGAATACAATGTCCTTGAACACAGATATGAGCTCTTACACAGCAATTTTACTGGATTTTGAATACGTTCATTACAGTTTGCAAATATTACTGTGTTTTCATTACTTCATTTCTGAGGAAATCGCCATTTTGGATAGATGTTGTAGAGTTATGTAGGTCTTGCTATAATTATCATAGGTTTAATTATCATTTGGAAATCAAATACAGATGAGTTTCTTTGTAATCATCATCACAGGTTAAATAAATTTTTTATTACGGGGAAGAAAGTGGTAGTCTGTCATTTCCGTTCAGCATGGTTTTCAAAGACGAGATAATAACAAAAATGTATGAATGAAAACCATTACAAAGGCATTACTGGAAAGATCTAAATATTTCCTAAAAATCTCTATAAAATTAACTTTATAAATTAAGGGTTTGCTGTTTACTGATACTGTGTTTTGAATTAAAGAATCATTTTTCATTTAAAGAAATTTTCATTTTGTATTTTACTCATTTTATATCTTCTGTTCCCTTAATAGCTTTTTTGCTTGCAAGTCAGCATTAATGTTGTTATACTGTTACATTAGTACAATATTTAAATGTGCTTTAAACTCATGAGTTCTTCAGCATTAGAGTTTTTACAGATTTTCCAGTATAAAACAAAAATCAGTCTCTGAGAAGATCTTTTTCTTGATTCTTTAAAGATCTGTCAGCTACAATTCGTATTACCAAGAATCTTTAGAGGTAGCTTTAGGTTGAGTGTTATGTATCGATTGACTCATGCAGGATGAAAAAATGTCTACAAGACATAATCAAAGCTATAAAAATCTTACTGTCAGAGAGATTTTAAGCAGAGTCCATTTACTACAGCATTTCTAAAGTGTTTATGAGCAAGGTATCTAAAGCAGTGACAAAAGGTGTAATGTAGAGGGGCTAGACAGAAAGGCAAGCACACACACTGATGCCCACAGTTGAAATCTCGGTATTGCAACCTGAAAATTTTTAAAATAACCAAAGCAAAACAAAAACCAACCAACCAAACAAGTCAACATGAAGCAGATAGAATTTCCAAATGATTTTGCTCTCCCAGATGCCGGTACTTAAATTCAGGCAGTGTCTTGTAAAGGCGGGAACTGGACGTAGGGTGGAAAGCTTAACACGTGTTTCCAAACACACTTTAGGCCGGGAAGTGAGTGTAACATTGCCCACAGTCTTGCTCTGTTAAATTGCTGGCACTGTAGCATGTTATTTCTCAGAAATGTAATTTCATGTGTTGGCTACCAAGTGTTGAGAGGGACATCTAGAACTATGCCAATGACCTGGTTAAACTGTTGTCCTTAGGAGCTGTAATTAACATGTCAGATTTGGCTGGATCAGACACTGTAAACAAACATGCACACGTGCACACACCATCGGATGTGGTATTTCTTTGATTCATATTTCTTAAATTTGATAAGAGCAAGGCATGGTGTATGATTGATAAGTATGCAACTGCACTCTCAAAACAGTTAAATAGATTATGATGAATGCAGAGGCTGCTGAAAAAAGAAAGAAAGAGAGAAAGAAAGGAAGGAGTGGAGAGGAGAGGAGAGGAGAGGAGAGGAGAGGACTTGAATTTTTAAAAGTCAGGCCTTTCTCTGTTTTCTTGAAGATGACCCAAAGCACAAGCTCTTCAGGTTGGGAAAGAGAACTTGAGTGAAGAAGAGTCAATAAGTCTTTTCTTGTTAAGCAGTAAGCAAAATATTCTATATTTTGCAGTGGATTTTTGTTGTTCCTTTTGTTTCCCTGAAGCAAGAAGGGGTCTCTAAAGCATAGAAATTCATGTTTTCTTACTATATTTTCTTTTACATCAGAAACTCTTTTGCTCTAGCAAATTCCAAAATTGCTCTGTACTCTGCAGTTTGTTTTCTAATTGAGGAAGAAATGAACACTCATAGCGTGTTACTTGTTTTTAAATGCTTTGACAATAAAGAATGTATTAAATTTGTTGAATGTGCATTAATAATCTGAAAACCTAGTGCTGAATGCTAAGAAAGGTGGTTTAACTGTATTATTTTATAGAGGTTCGTGATGACAATCAAGAAAATCTTTTGAGTTAGTTTTACTTGTATGGAGCTTTTTAATGCAACTGTGGCAAAAGGCTGTTTATTCTGGACTGTAACTAACACCATGTATTTATTTCTGAATAATAATTAAAGATACACGTTAAAACCACTAAAAACCCTTTCTCTTAACTTTTATTTCTACTTGTTAGCGATGATAAAATGTTTAATGAAAAATATTAAAGTAATTTGACTCTTAAAGGTTTGAAAATTTTCAATAGAAATTAAGCTGTCTAATTTTGCCCACACATGGTTTTTTTGGAATGAAACAAAATTTCTTACTTACATTAACCACTTTTATTTAGTACAAAAACATAAATACTTGATACCAGACTTCACTGGTAAATTTTAAACAGAGTAAACTGTGTTTTTCAGCTGACAACTTAGGCTTGCTCACTTCTCATTGCTTGGTCTGGGAGACCAAACGATTAATTTACTCTTTCCTACATTGTATTATTATCCCTCTGGTGCATAGATTGTTTAGAGCTTCAGACAGCCCCACTCTAGTTCACACATGCCATTAATCAGGTGTAGTCTTTAAGTGTAAACTTCTTTTAGATAGAGATTATGTTGACATTATATATACAATATAATAATAAACTGGACAAGAAGTACTCAGTTCTAATAATAATCAGATCATTAATTTATATGCATGCTTCCTAAATACAATTACTTTAGTGTACTGCCATTACCTATAGACTTTACTGGTCTCATTTGACTTGAGTATTTGATTGTCAGTTTTTACAGGCTCTGAATCATACACCAATTGTTTCTAAACTGTTTTTCCCATCAGAAAAAAATGATCTTGTCACAAATCTCCACTGAATTTTTTTGATCTGCTACTCCCACCCTGTCAGCTATGGCTTGGCCTCAGGAGCTTACTGCATTCTGTGTCTCCATTGAAAATGTCAACCCTGTGTCGAATATATTAATCAAACCAAATATAAACAATCCCAAATAGCTCTATCTTAGGAGGTCATGCATTAAAATTGATGTTTCTGTTGACTGATTAATTGACACTTGCTTGTTTCAGATACTGCCCACTCCAGGGAATAGGGTTTGTATTTAGGAACAGTAGCCATAGGGATAGCAGATGCCATATTTTTTTATTATAAAACATACCATAGACCATCAAAAGAAATTATTTTCAACATTATCAGTATTTTAGAGGAAGTAGGATTACTTAATCAATGATGAATTAGAAACATAAGACAACTTTGGGAGATGCAATTTTTTGGACTAAAAATACATCTCATATATCTTTGCAACTTGACTAGATATATACAGTACAGGTTTTAATGCATTTTTTCCTCAAGATTCTAAAATCAAAGACTGCAAAACTGTAATTCATTGCACAAATAGCAGCAAAGCTAGTGAAGTGCAGTACAAAAAAACCTCCAAAACATATTGTTTGAACTGTGAAGCATAACCCCTTTTAACACTGCATTTTTTTCACCATCCTCCTTGGAAAATATGCATTATTCACTGGTTCTGTGGCAGCTGACTGGTAGGTTAAACATGCTGCTGAAAGAGGAAGAGGTGGAAGAGATGTTTCTGGTAATTTCTGAAAGAGTTCCAGTTCTTGAAGCTCTTCACAGGGAGTCCACTTTTCAGAGGTCTTTCCCAATCATTTTCTCAGAGATATATGTCTGTATAGGTACAATCATTCAAAGAATTTAATCAAAAGCGTGATCAGAAAGCAGCTGGAGAAATATGGACTGATTCACTGTGCTCAATTAGTTCCATAAACCTGCTCTTTTGTTATAAGAGGGAAAGCAATGGGAACCATCTATTTTCATTTCAAAACAGAATTCTGCAGTTTTAGCATGAGGGAGATTTTGCAAAAGTAGCTTGGAAGGCACTATTTTAATTTATTAGAAGGTGGATAAGGGCAGGAGGACAAACTGTAAAAGTCAGAAAACAAGTAGATAATCAAAGACTGTAGATCTGTGACTGGTACTGGAGCTAATTCTATCCTGTCTTCAGATTAACCAAGTATCAGCAAAAGAGGAAAATATAACTTGCTCCAAACACAGCATTTATGGGTTTTGAGTGTTAGAACTGGTCCCTCAGGAGCCTGTGCCAGATCCTGTATTACTTAGCATATTTGTTAGCAGTCTGGAAGATACAGTATAGACCATGCAAGAAATGGAATAAATTAGTGGTTGAAAAATGAATGTGTTGCTTTGTTAATAGGGTACAGTGTGACGTTTGGTGAGAAAATCCTGGATTCAGTACAAAGATTCTGGATAGTGTGCTGTCATCCTCCCGTAAGTTTCTCCTTATTGATTGGCTTTCACCACTACTAACAGTAAAAAGTAAAATAGAAAATCCTGATAATTTGCAGGCTTGGGTTTTTTCCTTTCTTATTTTTAATAGGAAAGCATTAATGGGGGCAACAGCCTATCAAAACAGACAGAATCACTAATGAGGAATATACACTGAAGTTTTAAAGCAAGACATACAGGTAATTAAAAGCAGCATTCTAGCTGTAATGTCATAAGTTTTAAGGATTAATATTCCAATGCCAGTGTATTATATTCAGCTACAAGCAGATGTCATTTGGGGTTTTCTGTAGAGTCAGGAGCAGGGATCTTTAGCAACAACATACTATGAAAAATCACCAGCATAATTATTCTTACCAAGCATATGTATAACCTGAAACAGATGCTTGCATGTATTGATTGTCTGTCATCATTATTTGTGGCAAGTACAGGATTAGAAAGTGCTTTACATACTTGGGTCCACATCATCAAAATTACCAAAGGTGGAGATCATTCCTTAAAGATTATGGTCCTAATCGGTCCACCTCAAATACGTTAAAAAGTTTATATTTAACATTCTGTCTATAAGTGTATTCAAGGGCAATGACTAAAACCTCCCAAGCTACCCAAGTAATACTTTGAAATTTTAAATTCACTTTCACATACTTTGAAACACCATTTTGTTTCAGCCATTCTTACGAAATAGAACAGTGTTTAGCCAATGGAACCAGATGCAGAAGAGCTCAAAAATACAGATTTTCCCCCTTCCATTTTTTTCTTTCCCCCTTCTCTTACAAAGCAATTTAGCAATGCTTGTTACTACTTCATTATCAGTCTTTGGCATGCAGAACCTCTTTAAATAACAATGCTAACATATGTTCATTAATTCTTTATTTGGCAGACTGTTTTCCATTGTTAGAGAATCCACTTCAATACCAAGAAACTGTTATCACCTGTGATAGACCATCATGCTTGGAATTTATTGAAAACAACACTAATTCTGTTGTCACCTTTTCAAATACACGTGCACAATTAAACACGAAGGTCTGTGAAAGCTTGGGCCTTCAACCAAGAAAAAAATCATCTGGAGCATCCTGATTTACTGGGAAATGTGTAAATATGCATTCGTACAGAAATGGAGGCCTTCATAGGAAGCATAACCATAAATACACATACACACAAAAAACTGTTCATTGGCATCTAACACACATCTAACTTTCTGGGAGCTGAGCTTCAGCCTAGTCTCTTTTTCAATGTTGATGAGTGAATCAACAGAATTGCTTGACCAGTGTTAAGTGCCAGAAAGGATAAATCACAGAATCACAGAATCACAGAATCATCATCCGGCCGGAAGAGACCTCAAAGATCATCGAGTCCAACCGTTACCCTTACACTGCCAGGGTCCCTACACCATGTCCCTCAACACCAGATCCACACGATTTTTAAACACTTCCAGGGATGGGGACTCCGCCACCTCCCTAGGCAACCCGTTCCAATGCTTAATAACCCTCACTGTAAAGAATTTTTTCCTAATATCCAACCTGAACCTCCCCTGGCGCAACTTAAGGCCATTCCCCCTCGTCCTGTCATTTTCGACATAGGAGAAGAGATTGACCCCCACCTCCCTACAACTTCCCTTAAGATAATTATAAAGAGCAATAAGGTCGCCCCTGAGCCTCCTCTTCTCCAGACTAAACAGTCCCAGCTCCTTCAGCCGCTCCTCATAGGACAAGTTCTCCAGACCCTTAACCAACTTTGTTGCCCTTCTCTGAACCCGCTCCAGCACCTCAGCATCCTTCCTGAAATGAGGAGCCCAAAACTGAACACAATATTCAAGGTCTTGTTATTGAAGACAAAAGAAAAAAACCTGTAAGTTGTTATGAAACAAGTCAAATTCTTTGGTCAAATTTTGGGAGCAGAAAGAAGACTGTCTCTTCATAAATATATGCCCTCTCTTTCAGGGAAAGTAAAATCTGACATATGTTTGAAGACTAGCCTAAAAAGAATGAAAACTACTCTCTGAATCAGTTTCCTATTTCCTCAACCACTTTCTTATATATAAAAAAAAAAAAAAGTAATTCTAACTGTGTCCCAGTTTGGGCTAAACTTCCTGGTT
>NW_010413127.1:6910-9012 GCF_000710305.1 Buceros rhinoceros silvestris | reverse complement strand
TATAAACACTGAGTGGATATGTAGTCTGAGGCAGAATTTCCAACCAGAGGATACCTCTGGATTATTTCTAAGAGTGATTCGAATTGGTGATAGAAGGAAAAACATATGTTAAACTGAAAGGGGAGAGAAGGATAAAAGAATGACTGGAGAGAAAGAGATGGTAGTCATATAAAAATATTTATCTTTCCATTTTAAAAAGTATGATAAAACAAAAAATATTTTGCTATTGCATACATTTTTTCAGCAATTAAGTATGGTATTCTGAAAGATCAGAAGATAAATACTTTTTGTAGAATTGCTACTTTCTTATCATGATAGACTAGTTTTAACAGAAATAGCTTTGTACATTCACTTACTTAACATAGCAAATTTTGTACTAAGTTCTCATACTTCTGGCATTCCAGGCATGAAAGCATATGTCCTCATACTGTTTGGAGACTGAACAACACAGAGGTTGTTAACAGTGCACAGGCATCTTTATTTAGACAATAGAGTAATAAATCGTAAGGTTCTTTTGCCCATTTCCTAGCAAACCGTCTCTTTGAGAAAAGTCCCAAATAAGATTACTTCTGTTGTTTGTATTTCCATTTGAAATGTACCTTTCTTTAAAAAATAGTGAAGTTCATTTTTTAAAACCAAGATAGTAACTTTATATGTAGATCTAACTGATGAAATGTATGGAATTGTAAATTCCTATTTATCAGACTGTATTTTAAAGAAATTTATGGTATGTTCCTATTGATTTATTACATTTAGTGCAAAATCATGAAGCTCTGCAAGTATTGGATATTATTTACATGCTGTTGGGACTATCTTGTTTTCCTTGCTTGATAAATGCTTGGGTATTCTCACCATTGATACTGTGCTTATTCATTTAATATCTTCTGATTGAAATAGTGGTGATAGCTCCAGAAGGTCACAGTAGAAATATTTTCCAAATAAAATAACTTCACCCATCTCACCGAGTGGGAAATTTGATAGGATGTTGAATTCAGAGGTGTTCCCTGTGTCTACATGGCAGATTCATACCTAGGTTTCCTATATACTGCCTGATCATTTTATTTTGTGAGATATAAAGTAAATAGGCTGAGTATAGAGTGTAAAATTATTCAGACTAACAAAGGAATAATGGGAGAAGTGCTAACTAGCAGAAGAACATCCTGCCTTTTTCAGATTTAGATATACCTAGGGAAACATGGTGAAAAAGTATCACCTCATGTTTGACTGGTAAGACTAGTTTTTAACTTACTTTTCTATTATATAAAATAAGATGAATAATACTGCTCTTTTTCTGTGCATGAAATCTAGGAGAGAGTGTGCTGCAGAATTCAAAATTGGTATAAAAGAAGTTTCTTTTATTAGGTGAGATAAGAAACTGAATGTTCATATATTCAGAAGTTACGTATACTTTTATTTTGACAAAGAGATAAAATTTAGTATTATGAGCCGCATACTAAAATTTTCAATGTAGAACATCGCAGAGTACAACAGTGATTCCATGCTGGCTTTACAAGTCATGAACCATTTATATTTCAGTCTATGAACGTGAAGAAGTTGTGAAACTGCAACCAGTTACATTCGCAAATGCATTTTACTGGGGGAAGGTGAATATTGACAGAATTTTTCAGTCTAATTCAAAGGAATTTATCTGTCCGATTCCCATCATCTTATAATACAACATTAAACAACAATAACTGTGATATTTTGTGGCAGTAGACGTTAAATATGACTTGATAGGAGGTACTGCAAACATAGTTACCTATTTTTCTGTCTTAATTAGTAATAAGAGGGAATAGAGAAAAAGCTGTTGCCTTCTGCACTTCTTCACATCCTCTGCAGGAGGCCATTTCTTTGACGATGAGTTTCTGTGATTTAGTTGCATCCAAACATGAACTTTTCAAGCCATCTCTACATTTTATGGAGACAGTATTTTTACTGAAAAGATTTATCTAAAAGAGCTTAATAGCGTATTTTCCCATTGAAGAAAGAAGTTAGTAAATCTAAAGTGTGAGGAGAGATCAAAAGAATTATCAAGACTAAACTTCTCCTTTGAGAATTAGGTTTGTATTTGCTTTAGTTTTCTCTTACCTATCCCCTTCACC
>NW_010413127.1:557-6799 GCF_000710305.1 Buceros rhinoceros silvestris | reverse complement strand
CCCCCCCCCCCCCCCAAAAAAAAAGGTTGAACCAAAACTAGTAACTATTTATAGGCACATAGCAAATAGCTCACTTCAAACCTATTTCTTCTTGCTTGATTTCTTTGACCTTCCTTACCAAACTTCAGTTTCTGCACTGACTGGAACCTCTAAAACCCAGTTAAAAATATACAGAACAAATACAGGCACTAGAGGGAGACATGAGCACGTGAACTTAACCAGTGTATTAACATCATAATGTTTAAGTCTTGTGAAAAGACCAGATGAGGCATTAGTTCTGAAAGAAATCTGTAGAAACAAACACTCTAAGGATTTAATGTATGATTGGTAATGATTTTGAGAGTTCTAAAGCATATTTTAACATCCCCTCCAAATTTGAATCAAGTTGTTTACTACTGAGTTGTTTTCACTAACATCCCAGCAGTTTGACATATTCTGTCAAACACACTGCAATATACTACTGTAAACTCTTATGCTTACAGAAGTGCAAGGTAAAGAGAGCGTATTATTTCAGGCATATTCTGGACAGTTATTAACAGAAGAAAATAACTTTGAAGTTTGAGATCCATAAAGCTGAAGATGAGATAAATACGGGGTCTTGTATATCTCTGACACGTTGGATAGATTAGTATTCTAAAACACTTTGTAGTTTTATAGGGCTATTTTGGAACAGCTGTTTTAAATGTGGAGTTGTCTAAGCTGTTATTCAGGCCCTTTAGATTTTTGAAAACTGTTAAAAAAATCAGGCTATCAAATGGAGGGAATTGCATTAATTAATCTAGGTATAACAAAAAGGTGTCTCAAACACATAAAAGGAGTATAGAACCTTCACTAAAGTTTATGCTTGTTGATACAGTGCTTTCATAATTATATGGCAAGGTAATAAATACAGAGTAAGTTTTTAGAAGACAAGATAAATGAATACTATAGTAAGGGAGGTTTTTTTTCATAGCATTGCAAATTCCATGAGCAAAATTTTCAGGTCTTTAAAATTAACATTTAAATATTTTCTAGCTAAGAATTATCTTAAATTGACATGGGATTTTTGTAAGAATAAAAAGTCTAAAGCTGAATATTCAAGTTTTGGATTTGTAATTGGTGAGTTAACATTGCACACTCCTGAGTCATAATAGCTATCTTTCAGAATGTTAAAACAGATTTATGTTCCAACATTATGAATGAATCTTAAAAAAATCTTTTGATATGCTATTTATTGATGGTTTTCATTGATTTTTAACTTTTGAAAATCATGGTTTAGCAATGTAGTGATAAGTATGAGGGTTTAAAACACCATTTAGAAGAGGGATTTTCATATTTTGCTTCTCACTGATTGTAGAGAGATTTATAATAAAACAGTCAAACTTCTTGAAAACTCTGTAGTAAAAAAGACAAATGTCTCAAAATACAGCTAAACTAAACTGAAAAAAAGTTCAGCATGAGAAAAATACTTAAGAATGAAAGTTATTGTTTTCAGGGGATACATTAAACATGTCAACAAGTTACAGAATTCAGTGCTTCCTATTTTATTCTTAGCCCAAAGGACCAGGGATAGAGTACAAAACTCTGTTATGTACAGAGTTATGTATACAAAACTCATTTCAATAATAGAAATCTGAATTATCCCAGGAAAAACCAAAAGAAATTGCTTCAAAATAGATAAAACTTTTTTATTCTACTGTTTTTTTCAGGAGTCCTTTTGAAAATCTATAACGTTGTGTTTAAATATAATGAAAGAGGGAACTTGTGTTTTCATTTTGCAGTCCAGTGCCAAATCTAACAGGTCAAGCATTTGTTTGAAAGTACAAGCGTAATTGAATGTTATACAGAAAAATGGTAGAAAAGCCACATTCAAGTGGTGAGTCACAGTGCACTTCTATGAGTGCAACAGAGTTACTTAGCTGACAAAAATTGTTTTTGGAAATGAGAAGGATGAAGTATTAGATCAGATCGCATGTATATTTTAGTGATGTCCTAAAGAGGTGCTATTGAAAAGAGAAACTGGTAAGGACAACTTCATTGGAAGCTATCACTTAGCTATCAAGGTCAGTTGCTTCATTTTCTCTGAAAACTTGATTTTTTTTGTATTTGTTGATGGGTAATTTGTGACACTGCTTCTGTACTCAAAACAGAAGTTAAACAAAAGGAAATTATTATAACATTCAGAAATATTTGCTATCATCTGGCGTCACTGGCCTTCTGTGATGCCAGTTTAGCTTGTTTAGCCAGAAGAGACTCATCTATTTAAAACACATAAAAGCATCGTTATTTCAGACAGACAGACAAGAGAGTATTATTTTGTCTAGAAATTCTGATGGGAGATCATACTGACAGGGACAAGCCATTAGCAATAGTCTAGCTATGAATACACTTGGCCTTCTCATTGAAGCAAAAAGTAGCCCTGTAAGAGTAGAATATTTACGCAGCCAAGTGGCGATATGCCTTTTGTTTCTCAACAGACAGAGGACTCTTGCCCACAAAAGAGTATGAAACCAGAATGTGAGGCAGAATGTTCAAAGCAATTGGAAATAGGATCTGGTAGCTGTAAAAAGTCATTTTCTCAAATGATGGTAGTTAGTGTTTATTTTACACTTCAGTGTTATGATTGTAGATGTCCTACAAATGTTTTCATGCTGTATAGTTTGTATGCTACATAGTTTATCACCTGTCATGTGTTAAATTGAAATATTAGTTGATCATACTGCCAGCTCTTTCCTTGCTTAAGATTTTGCATTGCTTCAAAATATGAGAAATATCAACTGGACAATATAAGTCCCTTCATTCCTGTTTTGGTTTGGACCCCTCAGGAGGTGCAATATTTGGAATTCATGGTGTAATGCCTCATACTTCAAGTCTACCTCTGAAATTTCTGTCACCTGGCGCTCCCCCACTGGATAATTACATCTAACTCTGCCACTAAAACCATGTGAAAATAAGGATAACCAACATATTTAAACATTTTTAGCTTACAGCTCAGCTAAAAAGTGTTGACATAAGAATTTTACTGGTTTCTGTGTTGCAGTTAGGGAAAAGAAGGAATTGGTTTTTTCATTTGGTTTTTTGGAAGGGATTATTATTTTAATAATGAAAGAAATATGTTCTACTTTCAGTCACAATTTGTGAATTGAGAGCTACTCCATTGTTTTAGTCAACTGGATTTAATTCAGTGAGAAGGCAACATTAAGTGTATTTTTAATTCCTTATGAATCATACAGTGTTATTTTGTGTGGTTTCATGTCTGTCAGACATTTTGTAAAACAAGTATGGAAGCAATAAGCAAGTATAAATGTATCCCTTTAGGGTGTTGCTTTGTTGCATATTGTCTTGTAAGCTAGATTTTGCTGTGTACTATAGAAATTGTTTGTTTCCATAGCTTTGCAAGAAGAGGTAACTCTTAACATTTTCAAGGAATGGAAATCACACAGGTCACCAAAATGTAAATTATCAAAGTAATCTGCAACTGCCATGAGAGTTCTAGTTGATATTATGATTAAAGTTCTGTACCCCCAAATGTTTTAAATGGCTGTAGAATAGGAAGGGTTTGATTGTTTGTTTTTCATTTGCACTAAAGAGAAAATGTTTTTGCCAGTGAATTAAGTCTGTGCTTTAGTAACCTTGGCAACAGGCACAGATTGTTCTGTTCTTACTCTTTTCTGATAGATTTATTGCATGTTACATTTTAAAACTTCCTTATAATTCACAATATTTATATTTTTCTTCTATATAATTTTATTCAAAGATGCTGAGAATCTTTGGCAGTCTTTCTTTAGTGATATCATCTTTTCAGTATTGATCTTATATGCAGGAGCTTATGTTCATTATGAGCCTGACAAGTGTGCTAATAGGGTCTTACTGACTTTGATGGATCATGAGCTTTGGATTGTCAAATAGGGACAAACACTCCAATTCCTAAATTCCCTTAAGTGAAAATTTGCTGGATCACGACATTAACAAAAAGAAAACTTTATCTGGTAATTTCTGTTAACATTGATAAGACTGATCTAAAAATTACAGATGTAGAAATTTAAGCTACTAGGAGAAATAAGAAGAATAAGAATTTGATGCCTTTCAAAGACAAGGAATCCATAATGCAGCACTAGATAAAGAACCTGTAGGATAAACAGATGTGTTTTCTGTATTTTCTTTTTTTTTATCAATTAATTAAAAAAGTCAGATAGATAGACTGCTATCTGAAAAATTTTGCAAAACTTTTGAAGTTCTATTTCCCAAATCCCGATTATTTAGTGTTAGAGGCCTGTTCTGATTTCCCATAATTAAATCAAGGCAGATACTTGCTTTGGATTCTTATGACCTTAGCCAATAAACACATTTCACCCCTATGGTTGCGAAAAACAAATGCCCACTATCGCAGTGTATCTCACAGGCACATAAGAATTAGTTGACATGGAAGGATTTCCTCTCTGATATTGGGTTAAAACCTGAATTCTTGAGGGAGAAAGAGTGCAAGAAGGGTGAATCAATTAAATAAAATCTCAGATATCATATTTTATTCTTACTGTAGGTTTGTATTTGATCAGCTGTGATGTATTCTTTCAAGAAAAAATTCTGCTTCAAGACTCTGAGTACAATGACAGATGAACTGTTTCATGACATCTTTTCTGACTGACATAATCGTTACGTTCTTTGTGTACCTGCTCCCTAGAGGGGAAAAAAAATGTGTGATAGAGTAAAAAGTCCTGATGCAGAGTCCATGTAAGGAACAATACCATGAGACAATTGTTGGAGAGGGAGGAGGGTAGGAGTTAATCTCCTGGTTTGAAAAAATATTGCAGTAGAAATATTAATGTTGCAAAGCCAAAAATTTGAAGATTAACATTCAAGGGTCTTGTGCAACTTCAGTGGAGCTGCACATACACTATGATACAGATTTTAATTACAGAGACATGTGCTAGCATTCCTTAAAAAAAATCCAAGTATCAGTATTTTTATAAACTCCATGACTAAAAGTGATCCAGAGTTTTATTTCCTAAATTTGTTCAAACTCCATTTGATGAAAGCATCGTGTTTCTCAATGGACTTTCAGATAACTTATTTCCTTATAATAGCTGAGTGTTTCCCAAGTACTCAGGCATTTATTTTAAATGTAGGCTGCATGACATGAGATGATATTGCCATTCCATTTTATGGGAATCAAATTGCAGAATCAGGTTACAGAATCAAAATAGGAAGTATGCACTAACATTTAATATCTTCATCAGTGACATTACCAGTGGGATCGAGTGCACCCTCAGCAAGTTCACCAGTCACACCAAGCTGAGTGGTGTGACTGATGCACCTGATGCACAGGATGCCATCCAGAGGGACCTGGGCAAGCTGGAGAAGTGGGCCTGTGAGAACCTTATGAAGTTCAACAAGGCCAAGTGCAAGGTCTGGCACCTGCAACAGGGCAATCCTCAATATCAGTGCAGGCTGGGGGATGATGGGATTGAGAGCAGCTCTGTGGAGAAGGACTTGGTGGAAAAAGGCTGGACATGAGCTGACAATGTGCACTCACAGCCCAGAAAGCCAACCGTATCCTGGGCTGCACCAAAAGAATTGTGACCAGCAGGTCAAGGGAGGTGATGCTGCTGCTCTACTCCACTCTGGTGAGATCTCCCCTGGAGTACTGTGTCCAGCTCTGGAGTCCTCAGCATAGGAAAGACATGGACCTGTTGGAGAGGGTCCAGAGGAGTGCCACAAAAATGATCAGAGGGGTGGAACAGCTCTGCTATGAGGGCAGGCCGAGAGCGTTGTTCTTGTTGAGCCTGGAGAAGAGAAGGCTCCAGGGTGACCTTATTGCAGTCTTCCAGTACTTAAAGGGGGCTTTTGGAAAAGAGGGGGACAGTGTTCTTAGTAGGGCCTGTTGTGACGGGACCAGGGGTAATGGTTTTAAACTAAAAGAGGGGAGATTTCAACTATATATAAGAAAGAATTTTTTTACATTGAGGGTGGTTGTCCTGGGTTCAACATGGAGGAACCGGATGCTCCCATGTTGTCCAGCTTTCTTCTTCCCAGAGAGCTGTGGTTCTCCCAAGCTTCCGGGAAGAAGGACTACGCCTCCGTGAATGAAGTCATAAAAGGGGGCGTGCGAGAAGTCTCGACGCCATTTTGCCAGCTTGCTTCTTGCTTCTCTCTGCTCTATCTGCCCTCCTCTCTATGTCGTCCGCGGCTCCTATCAGATATGCCGTGGAGGACTCCTGTAGTTTACGCCCTCGGACTGGAGAGACTGTTATCACGGAGAGAAA
>NW_010413127.1:0-502 GCF_000710305.1 Buceros rhinoceros silvestris | reverse complement strand
TTTCTGTGTGTTTTGGCAGGATTCCCAGCCAAAACCAGTCCGTCGCATCCTTTCGGTATGGGGGAAAATGCCCCCCTTCTCAAACCGCGACAGTGGTGAAACACTGGCACAGGCTGCCCAGAGAGGTGGTAGATGTCCCATGCCTGGAAGCGTTCCAGGTCAGGTTGGATGGGGCTCTGGGCAACCTGATGGAGTTGAAGCTGTCCCTGCTCAGTGCAGGGGGTTCTTGGACTAGATGACCTTTGAAGGTCCCTTCCAACCCAAAGTACTCTGTGATTCTATGATTTGTTGCCAAATTAAAAGCATTAGAGGCCTGGATATGCAGTGTATTTAATAGTATATTTTAGTATTCTTTCTGTTTCCATAAGCCGAAATTACTTCTTAATCTTAGTTTTAATCAAAGGTACTTTATCTGGAGCTACCTTGCCGTTCCAAAATACCAGGCACAAAAGAGTACTAAGAGTACTCTTATGCCAGTGTCCTGGGTTCAACATGGAGGAAC
>NW_010413126.1:0-4243 GCF_000710305.1 Buceros rhinoceros silvestris | reverse complement strand
TCCGGCCGGATGATTCTGTGATTCTGTGTAATAAGTCATCAAGCGTATAATATAAGGCTGCTTTCTGTTAATGGTCGGAAACCAGGAGAGTGTACCCAAGGAAGAGGAGGAAGAAAGGCAGCAGTATCTGTTTAGTCCAGTTCCTGCTGGTTAACCTTAGAGAGTGGTTGCTTAGAGAGTGGAGCTTCCTGACTGGAGGCATTTCTCCCTTTGAACTTCTCCATGCTACTATACGGGGTATTTCTGAACCATTTGCTTCTTACAAAAAGAGAAAAGATACTGTTGGGCACTCAAACGAATATAAACCAGCTGTAATCTAATGATGGCTCACACTTGTGCGTTCACTTCAAGGCATGTGTACCATGGATCCACTGTCCCCCAAAACTCGTATATTAGAGTCAAGAGTTACAGCAGAAATAGTCTGAAGTTTTATGGGCTTCCCCACTGTGACAAAGAAACTTTTTTCTTCTTAATTTGATGCAGTATGAAGAGCACAAACTTGTGTTTTATTTCCTGTTAATTCTCTGGAGGCAAATACCGGTGTGACATTTTCTTTCTCTCCCACTAATCTGTCATCCTCCTTTCATTTTTCGTAATGGTTTAAAGTTACCTCTTATTTGCACAGCTATCTCATCCAGTGTTTTTCACATCTTTTTGCTATTGATTTCCATATTCTTGTCTCTACTTCATCTTCCACTTCAAGTTTTTCTTCTTTGCACTCCGTTTCTTTATTTTCACTTCATTGGAGTCACATTAATCATAATACAACAATGGCAAAGCGGGCATTTTATCATTCCTGTTTTTTCTTCTGATAGACACAGAATAACTTAGAAAACAAAGTGAGTCTGTTTACAAGTATTTTAAAAAGGAGTCCTCCTTGTTCTAGGTAATTGTGTAGAGGAAGAGCATTCTGTATTTTAAATAGATCAGAGACCTATTATTTGACATTTCTTCCCTATTTGTGTCTTATATTTTCTTACTATAAATTTAAGTGACTATTAAAACAATTCATTCTAAAAAATTGCATAACTGTAACCATAATGCGTGTGAGAAAACAGTTACCAGAAAGTCAGCATTTGTTTCAAACACTTCTAATAACACCTATAGTTCACATTTCATAATCCTATTACAATCAAAGAGTAACAAAAAAACAAACAAAAAAAGGGTGTTTTGGGGGGCTGTGTTAATACTTGTTCGAACTGCATCCAGTCTGATTGGGCCATAATCAGTCATCTTTGTTCAAAGTTTCCTTTTCCCCCACACATTCATAGCATTGACAAATGCAACATCAATAGAAGCAAAACATTTTTGGTGGTCTTCCAGAGCAGTTCATTCTGTTGCTGCATCCTAGATTGCCACCCAGTGGAGAAGACTGTAAATTCTCTTTGTCAGGCACAAAAAGAGAAGCCTTGTTACTCACCTGCTGGTGCACCGTTATTCTGCAAGGAAATACCTGTGGGTGGCCTTTTGTGAAAACACTGCTTGCTTCTGTTGGTTTTGGTTGCTTTAATTTAGATATAAAAGATGAATTAGCCGTAATAGGGAGTCTTTATGTAAAGGTCTCTAGGGTTTGCCTCTTTTGTCTAGATATTTACTTTGACCAGAGTGTTATATGACATATAACAGCCTAAGACAATACAATAATCAGAGCTGTGATTTGCAACAGTCTTTAATTCTACAAGAAGATTACATTTTTTCAACTTCTTCTAAGTTATGCCACGAGCTGTTAAAATCTATAACAGAAACTTGATTTGGCCTTAGCTATGTTTAAACAAGCAGCTCACACCTTTAAGGAAAAAAAACCCCACCCAAACCATGCAAAACCCCAAAGTAGTTTCAAGTTTGTATTACTGAATTATCTGACTCATTCTGTACTTATTTCATCTAAGTGTTTGAAATTGCTATACAAAGCTAACGTAGGCAAGTGTTGGCGGCCACCAGTGTATACATAGTGTTTCACGAGGAAATACGTGGAGTGTTTAAGAGGAGGAGGACACCAGAAAAGGTTGAATAAGAGCACAGAACAAAGCTAGGACACTGATCACTCTAAGGAACAGCGAAATGGAAGGTAGTGACCAGGGACTTCCATATCAGAAGCAATTTCTCCATAGCCATCATTCTGTCCTGGTCCACGAGCCCAAGGGTGTCCATGCAGACCAAACACAAATGGAAGAAGATTTTGACTAAATTCTCTTCTCTTTGTAAGTCTGTACCAGGCCATTGCCATGATGAAAGCCAAGTTTCAAAGTACAAAGAGTGCTTTCTTTCTTTCTTTAGAAAGTTTAAAAGCAACAGAAACTCAAAGTCTTTTGAAATTGTTCCTCACATTTTCAGCTGAAAAGAAGCCTCCTTACCTAGTCTGTTACCTGGTATTTCCATTTTTCACATTATTCCCCCAAGGCCTTTGTCAGGAGAGAAGAGAAGGCGGCAGCCAGGCTGCGCCTGTAATGGCTCATGTAGGGTTTCCAAACTTGTCATGAGAGATTCTGCTTCTTTAAAGTCCTCTTCAGATGAGCATATCTCTGTCTTTTACTGATGGAACCAAGCTGTAGCAGATAAGGTAGAAACTTTGGTGGATACAAGCCCCATGCCTCAGTACTTTTCTTACTGTTTGCAGCATGAACCAAACAAATGCATACTGCTATTTGTCCTTTTCAAAGTAAAAACATGCAAGAACTGCTGCAGTTAGTTCTGGATTCCAAAGGAGAAAAAAGATAATATTTTTCGATAGTATGTTTTCAGCTTGTGTGTAGAACTGTTGTTACTCAGGGCTCAGAAACAGAGAAAAGCCTGCATTGGGAAGGGACCTCTGGAATTACTTCAGTAAAACTTCAGTAAGCAGTCAGGGTCATAGATTAGGTTATTCAGGACTCTTACCAAGCTGAGTCTTTAAGATTTTCAGTGATGGAAATTTCACCAATGCTCTGGGCAACCTATTCCAGTGTTTAACTGATCACAGGGTGCATATGTTTTTTCATATAGCCGGGCAGCACTTCCCCTGAGCAACTTGTGCCTCTTGCCTCTTGCTCTGTAACTGTGCATCCTTGTGAAAAGAGTATCCCCTCCTTCTCTATACCCGTGTTTTAAACACTTTATAAAGTGTTTGGTAAGACAGCCCCTAAGCCTGATCTTTCCCAGGCTGAACAAAAACAATTCGTTCAGCCTTTTCTTCGTATGTCAAGTTATCCTGCTCTCTAATCACCTCAGTGGCGTCTTAATGACTCTCTTTACTTTTCAGGCCTGTAAAAGACCATATGTTGCTGTGACACTTGCAATTATGGGTTTGTTTGGTTTCTTTTTTTTTTTTTTCCTTCAATGCACTATCTGTCTTGAGTGTAATTTGGGAAAGGTAAAAAAAGCGCACTCTGAAATTCACTGCTCACCTTTAACCTGACCTCTATCCCATTTCTGATACAGATGTGGATAATTATCTAAGATCAATCTGTTTTATTAATTGTTAGAACTAATTATATCATTGTTCAGCTGGAAGATGATTTTTATTCATATGTGTTCTTTAAGATTGCAATACAGCATAAGGTTGTGGGATTTGGGCTTAATTTTTTAGTTTTGTGCATGCTTATAATCACAGCTGTGTAAGGTACGGCCACATATTTTAAATGTTTGGTATACGATAATAAATGATCAGTAGGATGCAACTGAGAAATTAAACAGTCAGCAGCTAAAATGTGGGAGACTTCTTAGAGGAGAAAAAAGATCTCGCATCCTGAGTATATGTGCAAAAACTGAAGAGGAATTCTTTTCTACTAAATTTTGAACATTTTACTGACCTGCTTTATACTTGAAGGAGCAAATAAATCTACACATACCACAGCATTTTAATTTGGATTAGGAGTGTGCTTTTGAAGCAAATCTCTCAACTATCTAAAGTTGACTTCATTTCATGTTCGGAGCAGTCTTGGGGCAAATAAAAATGGTGAAGTGTGCCTGAAAATTGCACCTAAAACATACCCAAACTACTAATGGACATTCAGTCTCTTGGGATTAGTGTAGTTCAAATCAAATATTCTCTCACCTCCAAACAGATACATTGTAGATATTGGGCCCTAAGCATCAAGTTTTACAGAAACAATTTTCTGTAAATCTGTTGTTACAGAATTTAACTACTGGTTTGTTTTGGACTTTACTTGTTATGGCTCACCATAGGGAGCTCTGCATGTGTGTGGAAGGGAGGGAGACTGAAAGGAAAACCACTGTACAAAATGTGGCAATTCCAGACATGGGG
>NW_010413125.1:0-14090 GCF_000710305.1 Buceros rhinoceros silvestris | reverse complement strand
GGAGGGTGCGCGGGCGGGGGCAGGAGCGCCTGAGTGAAAGGCATGGCTGTGCGTGGAGCGTTCGGGGGGGCTGTAAAGCTGAAGGGAATGGGTGTCTCCCGTTTTGTTCGGAAAGGCGGGCGTTCCTCTTCCGTGAAGCGCCAGTGCACGTTCTGACTTCCTAGCAGCAGGCGGGCCGTGCGGCGGGGCCAGTGCGGGTTTCGATGATTGCAGTAATTCCGCTGATGAGGAAGTGCCGCGCTGGGCGCTGAAGTGGTAGGTGTGCCGTGCGGGGTTTATGCAGTTGGCTCTTACATAATGGTCTTCAGCGCATTTCTTTTATTAGCACCGCTGCCGTGTTCTAACGCGGCTTGTGCTGGAGTGGCAGATGGCGGGTGGGTGTCCTGGGCAGAAGCAGTGGAGTCTGCAACTGGGTAGGAACCTGAGGATGTGAAAATTGCAGTTCTGGGTGGTGAGTCGGGATGGTTCAGAAATGTGTTTGCGGATTGATTGATGCTACCCTGACCTTAGGCAAACGTGTGTCTAAATATTATTAGGCAACTCTGCTGCTAGGAGAAAAAACCCCACCTCCTTGCTGTGTCTGTAAGCCAGCTGATGTGAACACGGTAAGTTTGTTTAAAACACTGTTTCTATTGGCTTTTTGAGTCAAAAACATGAAAGTCGCCATTGTTTCAGTCTCACGTGGCTCAGAAGGGTGGGAAGAGAAAGAACTAAAAACCAGGACAAGGAATAATTGGGGAAGGGCCAGCAGACACAAAGGCTTGTCTGGCACTGTTGGTGCTTTTTGGACGTAGCTGATGCTGCAGTTGGCAGTATCTGCTGTCTTCCTATTAGCTTGATTTTGGTTATGTTCTCCCTGCAGTACAACAAAAGGTGTCGGTGGTGTTAGGCGATAGCAGTGTCCCAGGAGACTGCATGCAAGCCTTGAGCAATGAACTGGCATTGCCTTTTCCGTCTGCCCTCCTGACAGCAGCAGTAAAGCTATTCTGTGCCTTTGCCTGTCCTCGTAGGGTCTCCAGAATTATAGTGGTGGGGTCCTTGTTGGAATGGCTTGTCTATTCTTTTCTGTGGTTCAGCATACACTTCAGAAATGTTTTGTGACATTGCTTTTGTTTTCCAGATAGGATTTCAGTAAAGTCCTTGGGTTGTATCAGCAGGCCTTTTGTTTAGAATAGCTGAAGTTTGGTTTTAGCTCTTGCTGATTTTTTAGTTACATTTTCATGCAACTGGCCAGGCTGGTTCTTGTTATTTCTCATAAGGCATCCTGCTAAAAAAACAGTATTGCAGTAGTATGTAGCATCTGTGGCTTAGAGACCTAGAGCACACGGCTTTACAGGCCACCTGAGAGTGGTTCAGAAAACTCACAGAAAACTGTATTGTTCTAACTGGCTGCTAGCATGATGTTTTAGGAGTAATTGTACTTGCAGTGCTACTACTATACAGTTAGCTTTTGAAATCCACGGGGCAAAATTCTCTTGTGGAGTCAGCATCTGGTTGTACTTAGCAATTTCCCACAGCTTGAATACCTATTTAAAGTAGGAGACAATATGATGGATGGCAACTGAAGAACTTTGGCTGCTCAGGTGCGCTAGGTTTTAATGCTGTTGGCAGCAGAGCTCCTCACAGCTGCTTGTTTTACTTGCAGTCCACGTGATCAGACCAAACTATAAACTTGTAGAAGCTGTCAGTGTAACTGTGCTTTAACTTTCACTGCATCATGTTGCACAATGCCATGATAAATTCATTAACCAGCAGGAGACTCTGCCTTCAGCTGTGCAAAAAGTCCTAATTGTGTGAAGGCTGGTTAAGACCTTTAAGGTTAAAAAAAAAACCCAACCAAAAACCAACCCAACAGTCAAGCTTATAAGCTGGAACAGATTTGGAAAGGTAGACTAGCCTGTGCCAGGTGTGAGGATAATGGCAATTCATATAAATCATTAATTTGCCCCATCTTTCAGTATTTCTGTTGGGTTTGAGTGCTGATCTTCTCTTGGTTTTGATCTTTAGAGTGTATTATTAGAGTTAGTATTATTAGTAGTACTGTAGCAGGCTTTTAAAAAGTTGTGCATTGGTTGTTGCTTCCTATTTTATAACTCATTGGATCTCTTTGTTCTGTGTCATGTTAGACAAGGCTTTTCACTGTACAGTTTATTATTACATTTCTTGAAATGTAATGTTGAAATTTTTTCCTAGCCACAATGAAAGAAAACATGCCTGGAAAATAAAAATAAGCTTTTCTGATGAGTTAACTGGAGAGAGCCTGTCATATCTTAAGGTTACAATTAAGTGATGGTAATTGTTTCACTTTTAAGATGCCTCTATCTATAATGATCTTTTTTGGAAAAAAGTTCTGAATATTTCTGAGAGCAGTAGACTTGCTTTTGTATTGCTTCTTATGAACCTTCTAAATTTTATACCTTTCTTATTCTTATATTTCAGGCTGTAAGAACATTCTGTGTTACCGAAGGAAGGTTGCCTCTGTTTGCGGAGTGACTTACAATGTCAAGAACTGTATCATCCTGGATCTTAAGCTCAGCCAGGAACAGCATTGTTTTACAAGGAAAAGGACGTTTGTATTCCATCTGTATCCCAACTAGAAACAAGGTAAAATGGAAGCTTGTTTTCTCCAAAACACGTCCCTGCCCTGCTGGGAGCTGCAGCTTAGACAACACTTTCTGCCTAAAAAAAGCATTCCGACACACTTCCACTGAAGAGGAACATTTCTCTTTCCAGTTATCTCCATCACAAATCAATGATATACTCAGAGCAAGTGAATTATCCCATAAAATACTGGATTTAAATGGTAAAAATGCAAATTCTGTGTTGAAGTTTGAAAGTAACCAGTTGGCATCCAACACCCCTATTGAAGACCGCAGAAGGGCAGCCACTTGCTTGCAGACCAAAGGGATGATGTTTGGAGTCTTCGATGGTCATGCAGGTTCTGCATGTGCTCAGGCAGTAAGTGAGAGACTACTTCATTATATAGCAGTTTCTCTCATGTCTCGGCAAACCTTGGAAGAGATCGAGCTTGCTGTGGAGTGCATGAAACCGGTTCTGCCTATTCTGCAGTGGCACAAGCATCCAAATGATGTAGAGTATCGAGAAATAACTTCACAATATTTTGAAAACCTCCGGGTTTACTGGCAACATCTACTGGACCTAGACACTGAGCCAGGATTTAGTTTAGAAGAGGCCATGATATGTGCATTCAAAAGGTTAGACTCAGACATATCACTGGAAGTTCAGGCTCCCCAGGAAAACGAATTGATGAGAAATGTGGCCCTTCAGGTAGCTTTTTCTGGTGCAACAGCCTGTGTAGCTCACATTGACGGTGTTCACTTACACGTTGCGAATGCTGGTGACTGCAGAGCAATTTTAGGCGTTCAAGAAGAAGATGGAACGTGGTCTACTCTTCCTCTAACCCGAGACCACAATGCCTTTGATGAATGTGAAATTAGAAGACTGAAGAGAGAACATCCTAGATCTGAGGAGAAAACTCTATTTGTGAATGACAGATTACTGGGGATTCTCATGCCCTCCAGAGCTTTTGGAGATGTGCAATTAAAATGGAGTAAAGAATTGCAACACAGCATTCTTGAGAATAGCTGTGATGTTGAGGCTTTAAATATTTATCAGTATGTTCCTCCAAACTACCATACACCCCCTTATTTAACTGCAGAGCCTGAAGTCACATACCACAAATTAAGAAGCAAGGATAAGTTTCTGGTTATTGCTTCAGATGGACTATGGGAGATGCTAAGTAATGACAAGGTTGTGAAACTTGTTGCTGGACACCTTACAGAGCTTAGTATGCAGAAACCACAACTGGCTTTTGAGAAGCCAGTTAATTTGGGTTATATGCACAGCTTGTTACTTCAGAGGAAAAACAGAGGCGTTGCCTCACTCGACCAGAACATAGCAACTCATTTAATAAGGCACGCAATTGGAAGTAATGAGTATGGGGAGGTGGACCAAGAGAAACTTGCTGCAATGTTGACGCTGCCTGAAGACCTTGCGAGAATGTACAGAGATGATATCACAGTTACTGTGGTGTATTTTAATTCAGAAACAATTGAAAATTACTATAGAAACAACGAATAGCAACTTGCACTGCTGCTCTTCTAATACAGCTAGCCAACTTCGATACTGAAACCATTACTGTTTGTCTCTGATACTCAAACCGTTACCAGTGTTATAGTCTGGAAGTTCCGAAATCTTTTTACTTACTAGTCTGGAAAATAACTTTCTAGAAGCAATTTTGGTGAAAGTTCTGTGGGTTTCCAGGTCTGTATGCACTGAAGAAAAATGTTTTGATTAAAAATTCACTGAAATTTAACTGAACTAAAGATTGCTGACCCTGTTCTGATTCCATGGGAACCACTGGAAAAACTTTCCAAATGAACGAACAAGACAAATTTCACTGAGACTGGAACAATTTAATACCTGTAGCTGCACGGAGTGTAAGAAAGGCTCTGCTCTTGTGGAAAATGAGTAGCATCTATTGAAGCACTGTAACTGAATTAAATAAATAAACTCCCAAACCTTTATTTGATGTAACAGTGTCAGATACTTTTACAAATTGCCTCACAACACTAAATAAGATTGTTCAAAGAGCCTTGGGATTGTCAGATGCTCTCCCCAATTCTTTTTTTTTTAAGCTAGGAAACAAAATCGTGTTTTCTTCCACAATCATTTTGAAGTGTGAATGCATATTCTCTTAACCCTGTGTGTGGACTTGTGTAACAGCTTGCAGCTCAAATACACATGAGGGACTTAATGATTCCCTGTTTAGGAATTAACAGTACTAAACTTGAGTATTGAAGTGTTTAACTTGCTTAAATAATATACCCTTTTATTAAGCATTGATCTATGAAGTGCTGTGCATCAAATCCACCAACTGTTAGTCAAATGAAATTTGACCGATCCAGATGTTCAAAAATTCCTGTGAATATTAAATACAGCAAAGAGAGAGCATCCTTCTCCTCAGATTGAACTCAGAAGAGAGGAAATAATAGTGCTGACACTTCACCAAAACTATATTTAGTCTTTTTTTATTCTTGTCTCTGGATGTCAGCTTTTCCTCGCAAGTGCAGTTATTTTCTCTAATGAATGTATGCTCTAATCTCTGAACATATAATTTTGTTTATTTTACAATGGCTTTCCTCTATACTATGCTTTCTGGAGTGCAAATCCAAGCTTGCACACTAGCTGTATTTTCTTAAATATTACACATGACGTTCTCTAGTGACTCTAACTTGTTTACACACAGCAGTAACTGTTGCCTGCAAGAATGTGCATACTGGGAATATAGGACTGTTTACTGCTACCAAGTAAGAACTTCTGTGGGTGTAGCAAAGCAGATAAAAATACTGTGCTTTTTTCTGGATTTCACTTAAAATGAAAGTGTTACTCTTCTGCTGTATAGCAGATGAAAAAGTACTTAAATTTTTCCTCAAGTTCTTAAGTAAATGAGATTTTGGAGCATAACCTGCTAGCAGTTGTGGATTTGGGACTTTTTGCATACTTCTACAGATCAAAATTCTCACTGCTTTTTCATGCATTTAAATAATCCATTTTGAAGATTGATTAGAAGGAAACTAAAACTTTAAAAAATAGTCATGCTTCTCACTATTCAGGATTGACCTGTAATTCAGTGCTATAGCTGCAATCACTGAATTCATCCTTAGAAACCTGTTCTGGAACTCTAATCTACTCTTAACTTTTTTTTCATCTAGTACACATTGAAGTACATCCAGCAGTTCAGCTTGGAGGCAGGTAGCCTGATTTTTCAGATAAATTGAGTAGGTCTATTCTCCTTGATATCAACTAAACAGGATTGCCTCAAGAAATCTGACACTTAAATCTTGGTGACAGGGACTGCATGAAGACTATAGGTATGTTCAAGATGTTACAGAAGTTGCTGCAATTCTTGTTGCTTGGGGTCCAGATTAGTCTAAAGTGTGCCCTCATCCTTAAGGCTGGTACTGTGGAGACTGAGATTGCATCTGCCAGAGAAAGGCAAACAGTGAAGGTTGCCCGGTGTTAACTTCAGGAGGGGTCTTACCTGCCTGCAAGGCAGTGGGGTGAGGAGGGGAGAGCTCTTAGCAGCATTCCTAAACCCTTTTGACTTTAACTGGGCTGTTTCCATTTGCTCTTCCAGATTTTTCTATGTGATTAGTTATGTGTTTCAGAGCTTGAAGTGTAGACATAAAGCAGTAAAAGAACCTTTCTAAACTACCTCTTAATAGAGAAATTACTTAATGGTGCAGCTAGAGGAACCAAGTGGGTAAATCACATTAGAGCTGACATCAAGTGACACTTTATGAAGATAATCTAGAAGACTGTTTATGTAGTGCAAACCTGCAACTGCAAAAGTAATGTAGCAAACCAGCTAGTTTATAGTCATAAAATACAAATAATCTGCTTTGTTCTTTTCACCACCCAGGGGTGAAATCCAGGTTGTCTTTTGAAAGTCATTGTGACATTGTGTTATCTAAGTGTTCTCCGGATATGTTATTGTATGTAGGTTGTTGTAACTGCAAATTGATAATGAATGTTTTGAGGATCGTGTTTGATGGTAAGAAAGGTACTATTTCTAATTCTGTTACTTTGGTCAGTTGAACACGCAACACTATAATTACCCTACAGTGGAAAAGGATAACATTAAACTGGTTAGAGGTTTTTTGGGTTTTTTAAAAATGCAAATCATGGATTTAACTGCATGCTCCCTGGAGTTTGTTGCAGGCCAGTGAAAGGTACCTGTCCATACCTGTGGTGAGGAAAACAATGATTCTCCCCCTTTGAACTGGGTCATAGACATTTTCATCTCGAACTGCAAACACAGCTAATAGGCATTAATAAAAGTAGTATTTTGTGACTTGGAGAACCAACAATGTTTAAATGAGCCATGTAAACACTGTTTCTGCAAGCACAGTGTTGCAAAGATTTGATAGTGTATTTAGATACAAGTCCTGCAATATTGAAAATATGTTGGAACAAACATCTTTGCAGGCAGTCTGGATTAGGTTAGATAATACTCCTTGGTGTTTGTTTTATTTCTATAGCAGTCCAGAGAAGCAATAGACAAAACCACACACAAATTCTGTATCTTAGAACATGGTATTATGGGCATTATGACTCTTAAGTAAAACACCTGAGGTTTAACACTGATATAAATACTAGAAAAAATATTATTTTATTCCCTAAAACGTAAACCTTGAGTTGAATGACAACTTGTTACCTTGTTTTTACTCCCGAACTCTTATTCCGTGTTCCTAAATTATAAATTTTATTTATACACTACAGAGGCCTGAATTCTTAAATATTTGGAGGTTTTGGAGGGGGGGTGTCTTTTTCTTTTTTGGTAACTTCTTTGTAAATAGCAAGGTGGGGTGTGTCACTGCTTTTTAAAGTAAAAATATTCGTTTAACGCTTAAAACTAATCTTTATTAAATGGATGGAAGACTGAATGTTTTGGTTGCTGTACTGGAACCTGGTGTTCTTTCTGCTGAATGATCATATGAAAAGATGCCAGATTCCAGGTCAGAGAGCGTAACCGTTCAAGCTGGGGTGAAAGTAAATAGTTTGAGTAGGCATTGTGAGTTTGCTTAAGTGTTTGTAGTTCTGTGGTTTTCCCACAATGGAAATAATTGTTCATATATAAAAGTAAGGACATCTTGATACTATTGAGGTTCCACTAAACTGACCGGTCAGCAGAGGGAGCATGACTTCACTGGCCAAAATATCCAATTTTTGCTTTAGCTAATTTGACAATCTACATAAAAATATTTTAACTTTGCTGGTTGACGTGCACATATGAATTCTTCAGCAGTTAAAATACCATTGTAACATACAGCACACAGTTGATGTGAAATTGTCTTAATAATGCAAAAAACCCCCACAAGTATCTATAGAAACGTTGATTAAATCCTTGAATTACAACAGACCAGTAGTAAGGCAAGTGTTCATATACTTAGACTTTGAGGCTTAACTTTACTTTCATTAATTCCAAGTGTTTGTCTTTTTAGGGGGAGTAAAAAGAAGATTATTTGGAACAGTGTTTTTCTTGGTTTTTTCCCCCCCCAAAAGAAGATATTTGTCTAAACTTTGAGGAAGACTATTTTGGTATTGTTTTAGTCGAACAGAGCTTCTCTGTTCAGAGCTGTAATTGTTTGGAGAACTGAAAGTAGACCTGTGCTCAACTCGGTGTTTTGTCAGATATCAACTGGTCACACGGGTGGTATGTGCTCTTTACTACCACAGGCTTAATACTTCACTAGCAAGTAGAAGAGTAGGAATCCAGGGCATGTGTTTCTTGTGGGGTTACAAAGCATGGTGTGACATGACACAAAAAGATTTTTCTTCTTTATATCTGTTGTAGAGAGGTTAATCTTCAAAGAAGTAGTATTGTAAAATAAGACACTTGAAATTTTACTAAGTCTTTGTCATTATCCTGAGGATCCTGTTCCGACTCCTACTGTCCAATGTCTCCAATTGCCAGCCAGGTGAGGGTTAGTCTTACTCCTTACTGCATTAGTTAATTGCTACTCAGGGACTTTATGGCCCATTAGCCTGTACTACAGGACCACGCCAACAAGCAGTGGGGCATCTGCTTGTTTGGCGACTTTGAGCCTGTGCTATTGGAGACACTCAGAATGTTTTGGCTGAAGCTGTTTAACAGCTTCAGGGGAAAAAAAGGTGACTGAGACCCAAGCCATCATGGAAAGGAAGCATAATTATGGTTTCTGCTTGGGTTAAGCAGACTTAATTGGGCACTTTTTTTTTTTTAAGAGAAATACAGAAAGATTTTTGCCTTCTGGTGAGCTTTTTTGAATTGGAAACAATGCAGAGGGGAAAATGTGGTCAACGAACAATGCTAGAGTTCCAATACTAGGAACTCTAGGCAGCAAGTGATTCATAGAACATACTTTTCATGCCTTCCTCCTGAAATTTTGGAGCCAGTTCTATAGGGACTTGTTCTAGGGTGGGTTGGTTAACTCAGACTCTTAACTTCGTGCTTCTCTCAAATCACCCAGAAGATGCTAGCTGTGGGAATAGCTCTTCCTGGCTGTAGGCTGACAGAAACCAGCAGCTTTCTGTCAGCTCAGGGGGCTCTGAGTTTTGATGGTGGAGCCTTTGATATGCTCATTTCTATTTTTCTTCAGTGTGCTTTGCTTCATGCTCTCTGAAACAGTCTTTGTTGCTTTGAGGTGGCTCCTACACCACTACTTCATGCTCCACAGTTCTGTGGTGTTCTTCTTAACAAAAAGGATTTCAATTCCAGTGCATTACTGAATAAACCTTCCATTTCATACCTGCAGAACCGAGGTTGGCCAGAAGATGTCACCTGAGACTTGCAACAGGAGAGCTGTCATGACTTCAGTTGCTCTTTGCTGTTATGTATGTATTCATACCATAAATTTCAAGTGCTGTTGAAAATGGAGGGAAACCCCCCCGCAAATCACCTACACGCATCTTAAAAATTCAATGTGATTTATTAGTACTTCCAACTTATGAACTGGATAATCTGTGCAAAGGTTTCATTAATTTGCTCCACACATAGACTTCGGTCAGGTTCTGATCTCAAACCTATTTGATATATTTGCTAATCAGGTGTTTACTCTGCTCTTTCTCTGTTAAAAGCAAAACCTAGTAATTTGGCTAGATTTTCAGAGAAACTGATTAAAATCTTCCAAGTTAGGCCTCATGTTGCACCATCTTAATTTAAACAAACCAAAATAGTTATTGCTTACTGTTTGCAAGCGTTTGTAAAGCGAATAGAAGTTCCGCATCCATCCTAGTTCTGATATTGCCATGCATTAAGAAATGTACTGTTTGCTATGAATTCCTAAGGCACGTACATAGGACCTTACTCTCATTTGTGGAGCTGTGCTTTTGAATGAAATAATTGCTGAATTTTTTAAACTATGATAATAGAAGAGAATAAATTCCAGCCAAGTGATGACTTTTTTTTTCTTTTTCCTGCTTGGGAGGTAATTGCAAATTTATGCAAATTACTGATAGCATGATCCCAGTTTAATTGCTGGTACCTCTCTATTAAAAACTAGCAAATAACTCAACTGTTATCAAACAGCTTTCCTCAAGTTGTTTTTTGCAAATATACGTTTTTACAACTGTAAATTGGTGCAGGAGCCTACTCATCTAGATAAAAATGTAACAAAATTACTACGCATTTGAAACGGGTTGTAGTGTTCACCAAACCAACTGCTTTATGCAGCTTTATGTATTATATGGATGTGTAACTAAACCCCATCATTTGGTCTACAGATGAAAAGCAAGGCAATAATAATATCCTGGACAGTCCTAGCACAAGGATCTTGCTACTTTAAATATATTTTTGTGATATGAAAATGTGGCTTTTACCTCTCGTCTCTTCAGAGAGCGTATGAATGTACATTCATTTCAACATTTTATGAGGTTTTCTATACTTGACTAGATGAAATCTTAGCTGCTTTAAGAGCTTTCACGTGAACTTAGAGGCATGACTGCATATTTCTGACACATTCCTTAGGAACACGTCAAAGACTGGCTCTGATTCTCAAGATGCTGTTGAATTAAAACAAAATATACCAATGATGTAGGCATTGCCTCTGAAATCAGATCTCTTGAGGCACTGGTCCATAGGATAATTATCCTCTGAGCTGTGGCAGTGGATGAAACCAATTGAGTAGAAAGTAAGCAAATGTCCTTCTCTGAAAAATCATGGGATTTTTGATTCCCTGGCCCGGAGCAGAAAATTCGCTGTTGTGCTGCCCCTTGAGATCACACAAGATTTCACTACCATAATGTCCTGGGACTTGGTCCAGAGCCAACTGACCTCTCCTTGAAAAATCTGGAAGGAGTAAAAGTTTGAAACCCCTGGATGCGTACATTCTCCCCACGAGCAAGATGTGGTTTTAGATGGGCAATACCCATGACTGTGATGATTACAGATCTATATCAGCTCTTGGCCGATACAGAGTATTTTGTTTATTGCTGACCAGTTTTTGAACTTTGCTCTTTTTCTGTAGCAAAAATAGGTTAGATCAATATCCTATTAATAACCTATTCAAGCCCAAAGTTCTATTCATCCTCACTCTCAAAACAAGAGGTATTTCCATTGTTCATTTCAACCCTGAACTCATAAATCATAAATGAACTTGAAGTATTCATTTCCCTCTTTCAGCACTACCTTTATCTAGTATTTGCTGACGTGGCTCATTATGTCTTATTTTTGACCACAGTCAGGCCTTGTTTTCTGAGCAGATGAATTCATTGTTCGAAAGGATGCTATAAATAGAATTTAGGGGCCACCAAAATGAGAAATTCTAGCTCATTAGGCTTTCAGCTTTCAGAACAATGTGATCTGATATGTGGAAGTTTTGAGCTGACGAAAGCAAAGACGTAGCTAATTGGTTCTGAACCTTTAAATTATGAATGGGCTATTTCTGTATTACTGTTAAGGGTGATAGAAACCATATAGAAAAGGGATTTGAGGCAGCATATATTGGAAGGAGAGAAAGGAGAAAAAACTAGGGTAGTTAATATTTAGGAAAATATACAAAGTGTATACAGTGGGATAAACAATTAGCTTCTGGTTTTTTTCTGGTATTCTGAGCTATCTTCTTCAGGTGAGAGGTTTGCATAAAATTGAAATCTTGTTAACCTCTGCCTATCTTCCTCATATGTAAGAGGCAGATATGTCTCCTCTATCAACACTTGGTGTTGAAGTGGTGAAGTAAATTTATGAATATGTGACTATTTCAATATCTCAAGTAGGATTACTAATGGAAAATGCATGAATCCTCTAAACTATCTAGTCTCGTGGAAGATTAGAGGCTTCCTGCATCAGCCCAGAAATATGTCCTCTGGGAACACTGTGAATACTGTGTGCTCGTTCTTCTCTGAACAAGTGTCTGGTACGCAGTGCCTTGCAGAAGTTGAAACTCTGGTGTTGGGGCATGCATGAAGACTTCACCCTAATTCCTCCTTTACTGGCAAGCTTCAAATGTGATTGGATGCCAAACTAAGTCAGTTTTATTATCATGAAATAATGTCCTAACTAATGTCTTTGCTTCTTCTTTCCTTCCTGAGAAACAAAGCATACTGTGCAGGGTAAAGACCCTATAATCTCGAGTCCCAGTAAGTAACCGAGGAGGAGCGATAGACCGTTTTTCTAGGATATGTGTATTTGCTATTGAAGAATTACATTAACACACTGTTTTCTACCATCCTCCTAGGACATCTTAACTTTGGCTTTTTTAGTGCCTACTGAAACCAGGTGAGTCCATGTGTTGCCTTTGAACCAAGAGTTTACAGGAGAAACTGATGACATGATTTTCTTTAACTTCTATATTTAAAATTATTGTGCTTTAAGGAGGCTGTGAAATATGAGTGAGATAAAACACATGCAGATATGGGATGGGATCTTTGAATGGCAGTGGACCATATAGCTTTGGTAATTAAAAGTCAGGGAAAACCAGCTGCTAAGAGCCATTTGTGACTTACAGAAGTGTGCAGCTTAGAGACCTTTGTCATGGTTGTACTGCCGTCCCCTATATGTACAAGAAAGTACATCTAGTGTAAATATCTAAAAGGGAATAATGGGTAGAAAGGGGAACGGGTGAAAAAGTGAGAAGATTTGTTGAAATCAAATCACCTTAGGAGCAGATAAAATCTAGGAATCCCAGTAGTGTGCTCTCCCCTGCTGCTAGTTCACTGATCTTAGTTCAGACTTGGTCCTACAGCACAGACAGGCCTTAAGAAGTCCCGCTTCTTATTCCTGAGTATGGAATAATGGAATGTCTTGGACATCAAGCATTTTCTTGCTCATATCCAGGACAGCAAAATTAATGTATCACAAATTTGATCTTTCGAGAGGACCGTTTCAAGACATACATTTAACATTTAACTACAAATTTTCTTTTTAAATAAAACATCTAACATTAGTATCCAAAAGATTAAGATGACTTTGCTGTGTTTACAGTGCTGCAGTGAGAACAATGGCAAGACAGGTGGTTAAATTTTCCCAACTTTTTTCATGTTGTTTGGGTGATCAGGGTGATTGCTGGACTTCCAGGAAGAACTGCAGATCGTTTTGCAGACTCACTCATACAAAACTAACAGAATGGACTTAAGGACTTAAAGTATCTGAAATTACAGTTGGGCTTTGTGTTTGTGACTTGACAAGCTGGCTTTTCTTACACAGTGCAGATTTTTTTTTAGAGAAACGTGAAACATTGTCAGCTCCAGTATTCACAGCCTGCACGGCTTTTGGGGTTTAATGGAATATGGGGCACTCTGTCATCAGCAATTTAAACACATGACCAGCCTCAGTGATGCTGTAGAGCATGTAGAGCAATGCAGAGGTACCTGAGCTAACCCAGAGCTAGATGATAGTAACTTGGCACTTTGCTGGATTATTTTGCCTCACTGAAAGAGGACAATTTGTTTGGACAGTCAGTCGACTGCGGCTAGACCGTGTCTAGTGTATGTATGTACATCTTACTCTTGCTAAGTTGTAGAGGCACATTATGTCTCTGGAGCAGCTATCTATAGCACAGTACTGCTATCGTGGACAGGACTGTAACGGAGCGGTGGTCTAGATGGAAGCCAGTTCTTAGTTGTAAAGGCAAGGCTAACACTTAACTCATGCTGTTTAAAGTCTCTGCAAGTGGTTCTATGTAACTGGCAGATAACTGGGAGAAGTCCTTTGATTTTCCAGTAAACAAGAACAGAAATTAAGAAATAAAGTAATTGATAAATCATGTTCTTACTCTGTTTAATCTTAATTCAAATGACAAGAATGAATGCATTAATCCCTTCTATTTTTGTCTTGGTTTTGTCATTTCTATTGTTAATACATGTAACTTCAAAGTTACGTGTCTTTCCTGCTGTGTTTTTTGATGTTATTTAAGAAATAATTCTTTCACTTTCCTAAAACAGGAAATTTCTAATGTAGTTGTGTAGAAATATTTCTTCGTCTAAGCATTTTGCAGCAAAAATAAAGCTATTGAAATAGATAACTAGTGCATTCACAAGTCACGTATCCTCCTTTAAATTGTTCATTTTATTTAAATTAATAAAATAAT
>NW_010413124.1:0-11775 GCF_000710305.1 Buceros rhinoceros silvestris | reverse complement strand
AGCAGCGGCCAGTTGGCGTTTGCTACCCGGAGCGAGCAGCCGGTATCGTTAAGATACATGCTCGCACTGGAAGTCATCCATTTGCCTGGAGGGGTGAAACCGGAGACGTGCCTTTGGCTCAGCGGAGCCACCGGTTCCACCGCTCCAGAGACTCGGCGACCACCCACTATTACAGTATGGTTACCATGTCTTTTAGCCTGTATGCGTGCCCCCTCCCGGGAAGGTTATAATAGCTAACTGTTGCTTGCACCCACACCAGCAAACCCCGGTGCCCATCCACCGCCTCCCCCACTTCCACAGGAATACACTGTGTCAGAGTATATCCTGTATAGAATTAGCCTCGGTGTCGCGGACATCAGCAAACTCACATTTAGCTCAGCATATCCATGCTGCTTTCCTCTCCACCTCACGCTTTACATACACTTTCGGAAACACGCTAAAAAGCCAAATTCCTCTCTAGGAAACGACACTGATTCGAGGGAAGGCACACAACAGACGAAACTCGTGCATTACTATTAGACAGTGACTTTTGTACTAAATGAGATCATTTTCTTCTGATAGTGTCAAGACAGAAATGTAATGCTAGCATGACCAGTACTAGGAGCAATGAGGCACCTGTTAATTAACACACTAAAATTATTTTAAGTACTTATTATCCAGTGAAAGCAAGAAGTAGCAAATGCTGTGGATCATACTGTAGTATGTAGTCACCCTCCACAACCAACCATTACACAAGGGTTATCCCATCTGCGTGCAGAAAGCACAGCAGATACCAGGACTTACTATCCTGAAGCATACACCTGTGAGTGCTCAAACCCTGCGTCATCTTGAACTAACGTTTCAATATCTTAATAGAAGTAAAAGTAGGTTATTTGTCTTAGGGTTTGGGGTTCTTATGTTTTAAAAGAATTATAAGCAAGAGTCAGTATTCAAGAAAGAAGGCAGGCAACTGTCCTGCCAAAAGGCAGAATGACTTCTTCCTTTCCATCAGTTGGTAGTCCGTAGAAACAGAAAAACCTACAGACATTCAACCACGTACAAAAACTGCATCAATAGAAGCTGCAGTAAACACTGCCAATGAAGCTCAAAAAAAACATCTCCTCAGTCTTCTAAGCCTCAGGAAACTACCTGAAACTTGCTCCAGTTTAGAAGTACTTCCCCAGTGATAACTCTGAAGAAGGCTAGTCTGACAGAACTCACTGGAAATGAGAAAATACAACACAAGGAATCTGAATAGGGAAAAGAGTATACATTTATATTTAAAGAAAAAATATTTTTAGTAATACAGAATGTTTGCTAGACAAACCAGTCAATGCACAGTCTCGAGCTTTATAAAAGACAAAATATTGACAGAATATACAAGTGCAGCTCCATCACGTAAGTCAATTTTCCTGAGTGGTCTGCAATGAATGTTGGTCTACAGCATGATTTATTTTCCTATTTCCTATCTTTGTACCTCAGTGTTTCAGCTTCACATCTAGTAGCAACTGACAGCAGTAAGTATGTATTGCTGAAGTCTTTAACAACAGCGTTACCTACACTTTGGGCTTTAATCTTTGTAAACTACGTCTGCAGACACAAAATACAAATTCTTCAGCCCTGGCACTTTAGGCAGAATTCAGGAGTTAGCCTTGGACTTCTCTAACCCAAAACTTATCTGAAATCAATCCAGACAAGGAACAAGTAACAACTATTAATAAGTCATATTTTCCAAGCAATTTTATAAAATATTAACAAACTAACTGCTTTTATAAACAAATATGAACAGTACTTGTTACTAATGTCTGCCAGCACGTGTAAGTGACATAAAGGTTTGATAAAAGATGGCTGATGTGTCTCACAGGCCTAATGGGTTGCTTATGTGCTTATAACAGCACATAATTGACAAACCTTTTTTTACAGTAACTATTAATAGTTCATAAGTCCTTTGCTCCCAACCATTTTCTGATCATGTTTAAAACATTATTTCATTTATAACTACATTCTCCTACTACTAAAGCAGCACTCTTCAACAGCAGAACAGTAATTCCCTGTCTCCTCATCTGAACCTTGATTTTACTGAAGCTAGTGTGAAAAGTCTTGTTAACTTCATAGCAAAACCTCCAGATGCTTTAATACGTAAAAAATACACTTGCTTTCTTGTCTCGTTACTATATTCTGGACTGGTCTCTTTAGAAGTCTTCTCTTACGAGTTTATACAAAGTTGGAGGCATCCAAGTGTATGGCAGTTAGAAACTGTTGGGTTTGTCATTTTGATTTACTGTATAACATTACAATTCAGACAAGACCCCATTGTGTAAGTTGTTATGCAAATACATAAGCAGTCCGCTTATATAATTTAATTGGAACAAAAACGGGAAAAGGAAAAATAGGAGAATAGAAATGCCGTCAGCCTCACATTATAGTCAGAGAGAAAGAAACTCAGGTGATAAAACCCCTAACTGGCTTATTTTTTGAACATTTAAAATATAGGGGAACACAAGGTCTATGAAATTTGTTCTCTTACATCACAGTCATGTTTTTGAAGGTTCCACTTCAGGTGTTTAAGCTTGAGGCAGTACAATCTACTGTGCAGGTCATTAAACCAAGTATCTGATTTTGTCCTTGTCATGACACTGATCTGCTATGTCATGAGAAGCAAATTATTTCCCTTCTGTTTCACTCTAGATAATGGAAAAAAAAGTTGCTTAAAATTTTTATGTATTACAGGATTCAATATAGATTGCCCTCAACTACACTACTGTAGTAACACTCCATTTCAACCAGTGCTGAGGAAGTATTAACCTCATAACCTAGTAAATACAGCTGACATTTATCTTGCATTAAAGTGTTTTGTAAGGAAAGTAATTAATTAGTATTTCTTACCCATCATTAAGGTTTAGGGAAGGGAAATGATGAAAATAAAGATAAGTTTAAGAACTACAGTCTTATTGGTGTATTTTTAGTAGCAAGAGGGTCCTTGAAGAAAGCAGTAGTGAAACATCAGAATCAACGTTATTTATGTCCCATTTTACAAGAATGGGTTTCTCACACCTTGTTAGATGTCAATGAAAAAGATTAACTTTTTCACATTACTTTGATTGCCTTCTATTTCAATTCTTAGCTGAAATCCTATTAGTTTGCAGAGATATAATCTTCATTTTTATCTAGTCTGAGTAGATTTTCTTCTATTATTCCCTCCCTCTCTCTCTCAATGATCACATCTTTTGTTTGGAAAGATAAAAAAACCAAAAGGCACTCAAAAAGCAACAGCATTTTACACTGGAGAGAGAGGACCAAATATGTGCAGAAAAGTCCAAATTATCCTGAGTAGGTAATTTTTTTAAGCTCTGATGTCGAGGTCTGCATGCATATGAATCAAAAACTAACCGTCTCTTGAGCACAGATTACCCCCCTTCTGCAGATAAGCTCTTCCCAATGGTTCAAGTTACGAAGCTGTTTTTTCAGCTCTCCCAAAGAAGGAGCTTTCTGTACTTTGAAGGTAAAGGTCATGAGTTTAGCCCTCATGAAGTGTTCTGATGATCTTTGGTATCCATTGTCCCTAGTCATCTCTCTCACCAAATTTAAAACAATCTTAAAACTTTTATTAAATCATAAAAAAACATATGCGGGTACTGCAGAGATGCCTTTGCATTTTTTGGAGCTGGGTTTTGAAGCAAGAGATTTGTTATATGGATGTTGTAGATGAACGAAAAAAGGAGAAGGAAAATTGGGAAAAAAGCTGAATGAAAAGTGGAGTAGAAAAAGACGAGTAAAATAAAAATTGATTTTCCCTTGTTATGCTGGGATACATTGCCATGATCTTTATTCCTCTAACAAATTCTCTCTTCCCCTCTGCTCCTACTCTCTCTTGTCTTATTTGGGTCCGTATCTGCTCTCTTCCTTTTCTGTTATTCCCTATCATCTGTTCCATCCCATTTGGTAAAGACTGCTCAGCAAAAGCATCAACTACAGTGAAATTCAGTCCCATACTGCCATACCACAGCTGCCCAACTCACAGACATTTGATGGCATTTGGATAACTAACATCTGTGAAGCACATTTCAAAACCATTCACCAGCGAAGAGAAGAAATGAAACAATACAGAAGATACAGAAACAAGTTGAAAACTGATCTGGATCTTGCCTTCTGGGTTGAGCTCTTATTGCAGATAAAGCAATGAGAAAACACCTCATGCAAAGGGAACAGAACAGAGCTAGCGGGAACGTTAAAACATCTGATGGAAACTCATGTACAAAAGCAACCTGCAAGAGATAGAACATGGGTGCATGTTGTTTTCTCCTTCATCACCAGATTCGTGCCTTAGAAGACATTTGTCATTCCCCTTATACAGTTGCTATAAAATTTATGTCTGTACTTTTTGTTTCCAGATGGTGTTTTCCATTCTCAATGTTTCCCAAATTTATCTTGTCTATTTGTCCTTCCAAAATGTTTTTCTATCTAAAACATCAAAAATCACTTTATACTTTAATTGATCTCTGCTATGCTGGTTTATTAGTTACTTTTACGCACTGGTGGATTCATTTTTCCTGTCAGCATTACACTGCACTATTTATTTGCTGCAAAACTCTCAGTTAATACATCTCAAGTGCATTGTGTGGGACCAGAAATTCACCAGTATGAGTAAAAGATGCACATATGCAAGTGGTATGTCTTACTAAAAGTAATTTGGAGAAGCATTTAAAGCTATCATGCCTCTACCCCCAGTCACAACCTTGTCCCTAAGTGCCCTTCAACTGTCTTCATTTTTGGGTGTTAAATGTCAGATACATTTGAAACAGATTTCCAGAGACTGCAGCCCACTCAATCTCTGAATCTTTTTATATTCAGAAGCAAAAAATTAGTAAACACAAAATCATTTGTGATATCTAAAAATCTTGGCTTTCTTAACCCAGTTCTCAGTGCTGTTTTTTCTGTCTTTAACAAGACAAATCATCGTACTACATCAACTGAAAACTGATGTAGCTGAATATCTTATTTTCCAATATTATCTAGCTCTGAACATGGAGGGACAAAAACAGCATTTTGCCAGACTTTGTCTGGCAAAGCTTCAACACATTTGAAGACTTAGAGCATTCCTGTGTTAGAGGTTGCAACCAAGCAATTGCTTACATTAGCTATGTATGCAATCACAAATTCACAAATCAATTCCTTTTTGAACCTGTGCTTCCTCATATTCCAAAGAAACGTGACAATCACGTTTCCATCTGTGATTGTATAGCCCCTATCAGACTCCTTAGATGCTTCCTGGCCAATCTGTCTCATATCATAGAATCATCCGGCCGGAAGAGACCTCAAAGATCATCGAGTCCAACCGTTGCAGCCCCTTCTCACCTGACAGGAATTCAATACTTCTGTTACTTTTTGTCCTTTTCTCTTTTCACCTTTTTTTTCGCCTGTTTTTGAGATGGGATGACACAACAGCCCAGATCGATGCATCGTTTCATATGCCACCTTGTTCTCAGTTCCTTCCTTTGTATTTCCTAGTGCTGTTAGCGTTCTCGACTGTCACCAAGTCTCAAGTTAACCTCAAACTAGTCACAAAGATCTCTTCCTCAGTTTACAAATACAAGATCAATAATAAACTAGATTTAGTTTTGTAGGTCTTTCTAGGTTTAGGCTACCTCACATTTCATTTCATCAATTTGTCATTCAGGGTCACGGCTTCACTAGCCTTTTGCAGCTGGCTTTAGAAATTACTATAGTCAATGTGGTATCCTCAACATTTACATGCTCGAGCTTACATGCTCACGTCTACATATGCTGAACAACCTCCCCTATTCGTGACTGTCTTTTTGAAAACCAACGGTTTTTTCCTGTTCTTCTTAATCAGTATTTATTGCATGAATGGAGGTTCTCCTTATGCATAATGTGCATCAAGAGCCTTTGGAGAACAAACTGCAGAGCCTATGGAGGCTTTGCAGCCCAAGTACCAATTAAATCCAGCTTCAATCATATCACCATGATCCATACAAACTCTCTGATGTCTCAAATTCAGTAAAAAGGTACAAAGTGACTTCCTTCAATTGCTCATAAGTCAACTATTTATCTAGATAGAATTTGAAAGAAATCATCACACTGTCTTACAGGAACAGGAAGAAAATAAGTATTGTAGATTTTCAGGCTTCTAATAAGCAATTCTTTCTGGAGGCTTGGAGCTTCATTTTGCATCAGAGGAATGGACACTGATGCATTTGAGAGCATTATGGCAGAGTAAAGACAGGTAATAAAAAACACTACTGAGTTAAGGGATAGAGCCTCAGACACAACTGTAAGCTCAAAGCAGATCAGAGAAAATGGAACATTGAGGTAATTGTCCTTTTTAATCCGAATTGATGGTTAGAAAAAACAAAAGGATGACTTCTGTAGGGTCAGTTTGTTGTTCAACCAGAAATTATAAAGAATTTGGATTATTCTATTTTGCTGATGCAATGCTAGGTAGGACATACACCCTCGAAGGACAATGCTGGTGAAATCAGTGTGTTTAATTCTTCCATTTCCCAATGAACATTATCTCAGTCTTTTTAAAGATGAGATTTCACCAGCCATCCTTCAGCCACTGGTGAGAGTAAACGAACAAGATTGTTGATGTTCTTTTGTGAGCTTCACATGCAAGCATGTAATTCAGCTGAAACATGGATTCTAGAATCCGATACTACAGAAACAATTTTCTAGGTGACACCTTTCATCAGATACTGCAGCCACAGCTTAAGCAAACCAACACTTTACATCAAAATATTAGAGTAAGTTAGTAATTCATTCTCTTTTATAGGTAGATGGGAAAGTCTTTCGGTTTTGGTGTGGTTTATTTAGGGGTTGGTTTGTTTGGTTTTAGTTGTTTTTTATTTAATTTTTAAATTTATTTTTTATTTATGTGGTTTTGTTTTAAAAAGGATTTGATGATGTCCAGAGGTAAACTCTTCTCTGATCCACTGACAGCAAATTCCTGACAACAACCCTGAAATGAAATGCCACTTTTAAACCAAACTGACTCCACAAGAAAGCTTTCAGTCCAGGTTGGTATGATAACAACTCTCACAGTATGAGAAGAGATGGAAGTTTTTATTTAGTTGGGCCTGGAATATCACACTGGTCTGTGTTCCAAGAATGTCTAACAAAAGTAAAGCAAATTTATTGATATTCCAAAAGACTTTTCTTTTTGTTAAAAAAAGAGACACACCCATGAATGTTATCTAAGTAAACCAAAAGGAAGCCTGCAGAGAAAGCAATGGATTAGAGCCAAGAGTTACTGAAATAGCCAGTACAGTACCACCCAGTACATGAGTCAGAAATTTATATGTAAGACTTTAGTCCTTCATGTAGCACTCCTGATTTTACAACAGCTGAAAAGAGTATTTCAAAGAATAAACTGCAGACAACTTATAATCCTTCTCTTTTTTTAGTAAAGGTTGGTACTCATAAAAACTGTTTAATGAATCTTACATGCAGTTCCAACCAGATTCTTTCCTTGCTAAATAAGAATATTCCAGACAGTATATGCACACACGCTAATCACATGTAACAATCACATTCCTCACTTTTTGTTCAGATCTTTAGATTGACAGAGCTTTAACAAATTAAATGGCAATTTCTGAAATCCAACAACCTGGCCAAATACTTACTATGAAGTCTTGGAGAATATCAAAGTAATCATTTTTCATCCACTGAGATGACATCCAGACACTTTAAAGGCTGCTGTTGCTTGTGTTTACCAACCTATACAGTTTCAAAAGAGCTACAAGATAAAATGGGTTTAAAAGTAAGGAGCAATCAGTTTAAATCATACCACTCGTCTTCCTCCTCAGCATCCCTTAGTTGTGTGTTTTCAACTACCCAGTTTCATGGTATTGGTTTCATTAGACAATTTCCTGATAGGATTACATTCTTTTGACTTCTTGCCAAAAACATTCAGACTAGAACAGCCAAAATCTTCAGCCATCAACTAGAAGAGTGTAGCTGACATCTATCTTCAGGCAACTGCAGTGTGACACCTACAAAGAGCACTCTGCTAAAACACAAATTTCACTAATCTTAAGTATCACTTCACCTTGAAACTTAGATGTCATTATACCAGCAATGAATATGGGCCAGAACTGTTGTGTTTCATGCCACCTTCACAGCAGGAACTCAGGGTAACCTCAGCCACAAAACACCACTAACCACAACAGCCTTTTTCAACACAATAGGGAGAAGGGCAAAGAACTTAAATAAATCAGAATAGATGTGCTGAAAGCATAAAAGAATGTGAATCTCTATCACCTAAGTCTGAGTTCCTTTATTTACTGTCCTGTTCATTAAAAGATCTTCTAATTTATTGTAGTTATTGTTATAGGATGCAATTTGTTGCTTTATGATTTAAACAAGTCCCCAGTGAATGCAAGGTGTCTGAGCTGGCTGCATTTCCAACAGGCAAGGTAGCCGTAAGATACTCCAAAGTCAGTTGTATGGCAATCGCAGAAACCCACTCCCACTTTAGAGCCAAGAATGTTCTGTCTACTACTGCAGGAAACAAGAAAATGTTGAATCCTGCTGTCAGCCTTTCAGTTAGTGGTAACTACTGAAAACCTGCTGAGGACAATTCTCTAAGGCTAAACAGCTTCAGCAGTGTTTCCACCTAGGTACTGTTAAAGCGGTGCAATACAAACCACAGATCCCAATTTGTAAAGTCTGGAAACCGTGGCAGACACTGCTTCTCTGAAGCTTGTAAATAATATAGTTATTTTAGTGACAGAAAGTCTGCTCAAGGCTCATGTGTTATTTACAATACTCTCACGCTTTCTCACCCAGGGCCTGTCTCGGCAAACTCCTGTTGCTTTCTCCAGGGTGTTAAGAGTCCTGTCCACTGCAAATGCTTCAGAAATAAAGTTTTCAACTCTGAGAATTAATGTAAAAACTTGATGGGTCTTGGTGGGTTGCTAATGCCATGGAAACATAGTGTGAAGTGTCCCTACTAGTAACTTCCCAACTGATGACAGCTTTTCCTCCTCCTGCATCTGGACTTGTCAACTGCAGTCCCTTAGGAACAAAGTGATATAGAATCAACGTTCCCATATTGATTTGCATAGTAAACAATCCACCCAAAGAGCATTTTAAGCTCTTGCAATGGAAAGTAAAGAGCAAAGGGTAGACAAAAGATGGAGGATTATAAGAAAAGATAGGAAAACAACTCAACCTGTAAGCAAAGGAGAAAATCAAGGTGCAATAAAAAAATTTACATTTAGTATTAAGCATTTACCAGTGACGCAACACACTCTCCATACTTTATATGTTTCTTTTTCTCTCAAGAGAAGGACAACTGGAAAGATTGAAGAGAACCATCTAATCTGCTCTTTATTTTCTGGTGATATTAATTTATTTTACTTCTTGTTGTAAAAGACTCAGGGAAAAAAATCCAACCATGTTTCAATGTAATTTTCTCCCCAGCTCAAGTAATTTCCATCACTTTTAATTTAGATTTATCTATTGCATGCCAAGCATTATTTCGTTAAAATGCTGTGTTCTGAGAATGACTCATCAGTCAAATATTTCTGTAAAATATCTGCAGAACTCAGCGATGCCAGGCTGCAGAATGCACTGCCAGCTGTTAAAAGCAGTAATAATTCTAGTTGCCATTTTTTATCATAGGGAAAACAGGTAGCCATAATCTAGGAGTTACGATCATCGGGGTTTTGTTAAGCAGGACCTTCTGTTTGCTATGCAGAATCTGAACATAACTACATTATTATCCGTCTCTCTCAGCAGATCTGTTTTCATCCTGGTAAGTGCATTCTGATCCATTCTGATAATCAAGTGGCATTAAAAACACTCAGCATACAACAACAAGGTGACTTTGGTGGTTTGTAATAGGACATCTGTTGGTAATGCTTTTTAAAGCCAAATTATGCAAAGAGAAGAACTTACAAGACAGACAATACTACTTCTATGGTGCTAGCAACATAGACTTGTTACATTTTCCAGAAAAATCAAACTGAAATCATCTTGTAATATCTCTACCATCTTGAAAGTTCAGTTTCAAGGTCCTTTTTGCAAGGCCTGAACATAAAAGTCAAATGTCGTTAAGTCTTTAAGGGCATTCTTACAGTGAAATACAAAGAAACCAGTCAGTCAAAGGACACTTTTTTTTTTTCCCCCTCAAAAAAGAAGACATAATGTGTGGACTAGTTTAGAAAGAAACTAATCCCTGTAGGATAGTAACAAGACTTTTTGAAACTGCAGTAAGTCTATCACACTTTTAAAAACAAAACCAAAACAACAACAAAAACAACACAGGAAGAAAAACACCCACTCCTTTTCCTGTATCTCAAAACCTAAGCTTTTAGAAAATAACTGAAACATTTATTTTCAACCTTTAAGCTATCTATAACGGATACCCTAAATCAAGGCGTACGAAGTCATACGATTCATATTGTTCTTCATGAATTAGAATATCTTTCATATCCATTCTTGCACTGTTTCTGTGTTGGAGAACATTACAAAATTGAACACAACTTGTTATGCAGCTGAAGTTTAATTAGGTTAAATGAAGTTTATTTTCTTGTTCTGTTTATTGGACAAGGAGCCGAATTACAACTCTTACGGCAGTAGAGCCACTCATAATCCACAGATGGGGTCACCTTAGACAGTAGGTGTTCTCCCATACTTGATTGCCAGGCAAGGTATCTGGATTAGGTAACTAAGCTAAACCACCCTCTAGTCTGTGTGTGGGTCTGTCCTTCCCTAATGACAACACTGCCTCACAGAGATTAAGGATCCTGCTTACTGCTTTGATCGACAAAGCAGGCTCCTCTCCCTTAGGCAGCAGAAGCTCAGACAGCTCAGTTTAGTTTCTGCTACTGACTTAGAGAAGGAGCATTATATAGGCATCAGGGCACAAAAATAAGACTTCCTTAAGACAGAGCTTACCGCTAGAAGAAAGAAAAAAAGAAAGCAAAGCTTCTCCAGATTTTAGACATGAATTTAGGGAGCACTGAAGTCTGATGATGCAAGCAGGAAAATATATGAAACCCTTGTTAAATTTGCCTCTCTCAAGAAGTGCAGAGGAAAAAAATCATCTCTACAACACAGAGAGTCTTTACTGAGGTCTACAGGTAACACCAGGAACCCTCAAAATCTTTATAGAGGTATAAAGAGTGCTTAGGGAAGAGATTAGGAATTTCTAGAGCAAGACCTTTTTTCTTTTTTTTTTTAAGAGATGGAAGAAGAGAGCATGCTATCTTATGACACCCATCATGGCATACTGGAAAAACCCTACTACTAAAACTGGTATTGCTCTTGACAAATCCATCATATCGGCATGAACACAATCTTTTATGCGTTATTTCCTATTGCCTATCAATGCCCCTAGGTGGACAGGTTTCACAAAACTGTGGAATAGCAGAGAGATAAGGTAAAATCCTTAACCAACAATTCTTAAAGCTGACACAGTCTTGTTAACCTGAATGGACCATACTGATCTCAAACCAGTGGTCATCTTCCTCCTCTGTGACCTTTCGTGGAGGGGTGGGTGGAGGGAACACCACAAGAAAGATCCCAAATTGCAGTGATCATAGCACGTATTTCACACCAATTGTATCACCCAGTATTCTGACATATTGTGGACACTATTCTGAGAGCACTCATTAAGAACAACAGGGTTGAGTGGCCCCAGCTCATGATCCAGTCTCAGCCACCACTTACATGGTAATACTCTAACACCAGAAGGGGCACATGACAGGGAGGTCAGAATTTATTTTTTAATATAGTTTATATATATTTTAACATTTAATATTTTAATAT
>NW_010413123.1:979-1773 GCF_000710305.1 Buceros rhinoceros silvestris | reverse complement strand
CCTCCGACTCCTCCTTCCTTCTCAGGCAACTATTCCACTCTGGCTGCTGGGGGGAAAGGGTGGAGCAAGGGGCACATGGGGCTCCACTTGGTTTTGTCCCATGGCAACATGGGCAATTGATTTCCTGTTTCCTTGGATTAACTAATTGCTCTTGAGGGATGCTCATCTTGCCAGAAGAAGCTTCAGCCATGTGCTCTGACTTCACTTTGCTTCTTGACAACTCCAACTGACCTTTGTCAGTGTTTCTCTGTTGCTCCAATACTCCCTTTCCCATGACTGGTGCATTCTTTGAAGAACCAGTACCCGCATTTATTGCACTCCCTCCGTGATCCCGCTCTCTCAGCCCAGCTGCCTCCCTGCTCTGGCAGCACTGACATCTATCCCACCATGCCCCACCACGGTCATGCCACATTTCCTTTCATCTTCCCCACAGCAAAGCGGTGATTCCTTCAGGACCCCCATCATCACCTGGGAGATGGTCCATCTCCTGGAAAGGCTGTCTCTCAGCAGCAGATAGAAGAGGGCACCTCTGGACTGGCAGGACTGGTCTTGACTGTGAACGAATAACAACAAAAAAACCAAACAGTTGTTATATGGTTTTTTGCATTTTTAGTTTCTTTTATTTATTTATTTATTTGTTAAGTTTTGTATTAGCAAGATATCAGCTCATATTTGTGTTCCTAAACTGCCCTCATGATCTGTGGCACATTCATTGATTTAAAAAATACTCCCAGAACAGCCCCTACCTCTTTCCTTGACAGCAAAGCTTGGCGTGGAAATCCCCGTGGAGTCAG
>NW_010413123.1:0-889 GCF_000710305.1 Buceros rhinoceros silvestris | reverse complement strand
GGCTTGGCAGGAGTCCGGGCTTGGCGGGAATCGCACTGGAGGAGTCAGAGCAGGCAGCTGTATCTTCTCCACATGAAAGACCTCACTGGGCAACGGCCAAACCCTTTTGCCAGTGAGGATGCTCTTATGGGAAAACTTTTGAGAGGAGCTGGTGGGTGGTTTTCCCTGGATGGTGATATCAGCCAGGTGATGCTGGAGTTCCTCTCTCCTTTGACATTCCATGGGGCCCTAAAGCAAGGTCTCCCGCCTCTCAGCTAGGGGCAGATGCTTGAGTGCTGATGTTTCCACGTAGTCCCTCATCTGAGGATTGTTGGGAGGAGCTGATGCCACAGCTGGGCTCCACTGGTGCTGCTGGTGGTGGGGATCCTTGGCCCTTTACAGTATTGGTGCTGTTCTCTGGTGTCATTAGCTCCAGCCTACATGCTCACCACCATTCTCCTCCAGCCTCCCCAGGTTCTCATTCCTTTCCCCGTAACTCCTAGTTCTGGAGCAGGGCTAGTCACGGCAGAGGGCTCCCCCATGCCCACAGAGCCATCAGAACCCTGCATCCTCAAGGATTTTACACGAGTCAGGCATGAGGACCCTGGGAATGTCGCAGTCCCTGGCAGTCCCTTGAGACTGCCTGCAAGCAGCATGAGAAGAGTTGGCTGTGGTTTGGGGATTCTCCTTGATGAGACTTGATGGCTGTGGCCCTGTCTGCATCCCTTCAGACAACAAGGGGTTGAGACCATGTCAGTGCTGGGCACAGTCACAGGGGGGTGTCACCATGGCCTCAGGAACTGGTTCAGTCCAGGTGTGAGGTTAGGCACAACCATGGACCAACACGCAGGCGCTAACACACACCCAACACGCACAATTATGCCTGTTACGGGTTGAGGGTCCGAGGTAT
>NW_010413122.1:0-4471 GCF_000710305.1 Buceros rhinoceros silvestris | reverse complement strand
AAACAAGGAAGTCTAGCCCAAACCAGGACAGTGGCATTGCTGTTAGATGTCGTTAGGTGTCACTTCCCTGCATGGTGATTTTGAAACTCAGGTGGCTCGGTTTTGAATCTGGACACAGTAAGATGGCACCTTCTGTGTGCAGAGCACCTGGGAACTCCCTACCAGACAGCATGTCCCATCCAGTGCTCCAAACAGAAGAAGCTATAGGAAGGAAGGAGGGACAAGAACGATCTGAACAAAACTTACTGCGTAGTGAAAAATTCAGGAAGCTGAAACTATTTGAAATGTCCCTAAAAAAGCCGCAATCCAGAAACAAACAACTCACCCACAAGCCCCAGTGAACCTATGGCGGGATCAACAGTAACTGCCCACCTGAGCCTTCCCAATGCTCTTCCCACTCCTACTACGCTGGAGACCGGCCCACAAAAAACACACAAACCACTGTTTGGCCTCATTTTTCTTCGTTGTAATTCAGAATTATGAAGGCAGCGCAACTGTGAGACCAAACCGCGGACTGCAGGGCTGAGCTCAGGCAGAGTCCATAAACGGTCACCTCTGGGTTCAGACACACCAGAGCTGCTCCGAAACTCTCCACCCAAGAGGTCCCTCGCTCTCTCTCCCCCGGCTGGCATTCCTCTCTGCGAAGCCGCACGCTCCTACAGACACGTGGCAAATCCAGTAAAGGCAGGTTCATTCCGTTTTTTTGCTCGGAGTAACGGGTTGATCCTTTCAAAGAGTGACCTGTGGCCCTACACCGGGCGATTAAAATGTTCACTTCAGAAAACCAGAGAGCAAACAAGAGGGTGAGAAAAGGGCTGCATTTCACCAATTAGAAATTCGTCATCGATTTGTGGGGTCCAGCCTCTCACACAGCGATGTTTGACCTGACGCTTTTTTTACAAACACAGTGTAAGCACTAGGAGCTTTCAGTTCTCATTTTTTCCCATTTAAATGCAGAGCAGTGACGCTGCAGCCTTCTGAGGGACAATTACTGAAATCCATGCGTTTGCTAACAGGGCTTGCGCTTCCTCACCAAGCCCAAGCCAAAGCCAAGTCCGACCACTCTCCTGCCAATTCCACATTGATCCCTACAGCGCTTAGACCCGAGCTGGGCTTACCTGACCAAACATCGACGTGTCCCTCCCCTCTCTCAAAGACATGCACACACTCTTAGAGAATCCTTCTGCCTGACAGTGTTCACTGAGGAGTGGATTATGGTGACAACTCGACTCAGAGTGCCTTGCGCTTTATTTTTACCTCTGCAAACAGGGCTTGGCTCGCAGAAGCTATCAAAGGCGGTGGCATCTGAGAGCGTCCGTATCTTATTCACAGAGAGGGAAAAAATAGCTAATTTCTTTTGACATTAATGGGACTCATATATTAAATGTCCTTAAAGCTAACAGAAAAAAGGACCTTAAAGTTGTTCCAAGGAAAACAAAGTCAATCAGACACTGGAAAGAAAGGCAGAGGAAAGCTTCTTTCTTCCCTGCATACACCCAAATCACTCCAGCACCCCATTTTTGTCTGTGCCTTTACGTACCTGCCTTGATCCTGAGACATCCTAATACTTTAATGAATACCCGTTGGGACAAAAAAGAAATATGCTGAAAAGCTGACCTAAGGGGATGCTTAACAGGGTCTAGATAAAATGTTCAAGTGTCATTTGTTGTGATCTTCACCGTTCCAAGCCCTTGGCATCACTACAAAGTCCCGCTCAAACAAAGTACTCCAAGCTCCTCAGAAATACAGGGATGCTTTTAATAATGAACACGTAGATCTGTGGCAGCTCCTCTCATTTCTGTACACAGTGTTACAGCAGCAGAGAACGTCCTGGCAACGACGGACCTCTCCCCCACGCAGCATAAAACTGAATGGCTGAGGCAGGCCCAATGCAGAGTAATGCAGTTCCAACAGTGACTTTTTTTTCCCCCACAAAACAAAGAAAAAGGGGTGGTTTGGGTACTTGCAGAGAAAAGGGAGCCATGTCAGCACCAGCTAAATGCATCATCAACTTTTTAACAGACACATCATTGCCACTGGGTTAACAGACAGGTAGGAAATGAGTTTCACAACAGAGGTCACTAATGGCCTCTACCATGAATGAAATTCCCTGTACTAGAGACTCCCGGACAGAACCCACCCTTGGTTTTCACGGACACCACCTGACCACAGCAGCCTTTGGTAAATCACAGCTCTGTGTTTTGGTGTGTTCAACATGCAAAGAACCGTGGGCAAACCTTATTGTGCGTTGACTCCTCTAATCAAGTCCTCAATGGGCATCAAAACTGTAACATTTTCCATCTTACATGAGCTGAGAGCAAATACGCACAATCTGCCTGTGGCTAGCAACTGGCAGATATCATACCTTAGACATAAAAATATTGATGGATATTGTAACTTAAGAGCAAAAAGAAAGAGACAATATTGATGGAACAGGAATATCACGGGTTAATTTTTATCCTACTAGACATACAACCTACATAAATTATGAGTGGCTTAATTCTCATGAGAGTCAACGGAACAGAAAACCGTAACATTCTCCAGCAACGTGCCCCATCTGAATATACCCAAGTAGAAGAAACTTCCTTTTCTGAAGGAAAAGGCCAACAGCACAACCCGTAGGGTTGCAATGGGAAGAAAGGAGGCTCTGCCTCCTCTCAAGAGAAGAACTTACAGAAGAAAGAGACTCCCCTCCCAAACCACAGGACCCAGAGCCCTGCAAACAGCTAAAGCTTGAAATGATCAGCTGCGTGAGAAAGAACAACAGAGGACCGGGGAGGAAAAAAAAAACCCTCTACTTCAATTTCTGTGTGAGACTTCTAAGAAGGAGAAGAAAACTTGCTCCAATTAAGAAAATATCAACGCCTCAAGCTCACAGAACTTTGATCCTCCTCTTCGCCAGAGAAAAGAAATTTCATCTCTTCAAAGCTTCATCCAAGTAGAACCAAGTTATTAAGGAGCAAGAAAACTTAAATAAGAGCCCTTTTAGAGGCACCAAGGGCAAACTGACAGGTATAATATTTTAATTGATTGCCTACATCAGAGGAATTAGACTAATGGTATAACTCTGTTGGTACAACAGTAGTCATACACATCCATCTGAAAACCGAGTGGCATAAAATATGCAAAATCTCACAGCGGCTTTGGCCTTTTCAGTTCTACTTTACCTCTCAGATTTGAAGGTCTCTTTTTTCTTTTAACAATTTCATTTACCACCACCTCATGCAATATTAAAAAGTGCTATAAAAATATTAAATTGTATCGTTGCCTTTTGAAACTGCACTTAATATTAATTTACAGCATTAGACTAACCGCCACAGAAACTCAGGTTCTATACAGGTGTCAGTTCCTCAGATGCCTCTGCCCTCTCTGCTGCTACCGAGGATTTGGCGGTTTTTTATTTACTGTTCCAAACTCTGCACTAGTGACTTGCATCGCTGTTCGTTTTGCAACATCGTGATGCACAGTAAACAACAGAAGGGTCTTCATTTTGCCCTTGTAAATGCTTGTTTGCAATTTAGTTGTAAAAATCTCGGTAAGGCAGAGGGATAAGTAATGGAGGAAGACATCGGTCAGTCACTGGGGAGGCTCAGGGTCAGACGGCTGAAAGTATTTGCCACAGACAACTGAAGGAAAACCTGCCTGATTTCTTGCTCTGTGAAATCACCAGTTTTGACATTTACATTATTAAATCCTCCTTGTAGTCAAACCAAAGCTTACGGACTTAGTCATTCCATAAGCTAATCAGAACCTCAAATCTTTGCCATCTGACTTTGAATGATGTCTTAACGACTTGGCATCAGCGCACACTGCAGACCTGATGAGCCCAAAGAGGGAACACCAGCCATGAATTCCAGCGCCTGGGGGACCACGGCCACGCTGTTAAAAATCAAAAGGAAAATATCACCTCCTACACCTCTTGCTTTTGAGTCGGAGGAAAAGCCCGTGTCAAGACGAGGCTATGGAAACCTACAGTGTCACCTATAGCCTGTGCCCGGGTCCCGTGAGTGCAGCCTTCTCGCTTCCCCCGCACACGGCCTTCGTGCTCCATCACCCTCCCAAACGAACGTCCTCTGCGCCTTACAGCGGCACGGGAGTGTTCGTCTGCCCAGGGCGATGGGCTAGGCACAGCCGCGCCTACAACCTGCAGCCCGCCAAGCGCAGGCTGGGTCCAGCGAGCGGCCGTAAAGCCGCAGCACTGCCGCTGAAGGGGCCTCCTCTAGACTGCTCGTGTCCAGCTCTCCCGCCAGTCTGGAGAAAACAAGGCCTGTCTTGCAGGCTGTTACTCTGCGTTTTGAGGACAGTCTTCCAGGTGCACTGAAAAGAGGCATTATGGGATTTACACCGCAGTCCATAAACTGCTAACGCAGCGTTAATGTGGAACAAGAGGGATCCATTCTAGGGAGTTACAGACTGAGGAGCACCAGCTGGTCCTGTTCTCGGATGTTGCTGGCAACCCGCTCTTGATGAT
>NW_010413121.1:10933-32096 GCF_000710305.1 Buceros rhinoceros silvestris | reverse complement strand
GGGTGCGAGTGATGTGTGGTGTTTTAGTAACACACCATTACGTTTTAAAAGGATGTGTTATTATTGGAAAAATAGGGTGGCTTATTGTTTTGTTTCACACGTGGGGCCGCTGTGAACAGTTATTCTTTCCCCACTGGAAATTCATGGCTTAGCGAAACCTGTCACATCTCCTGGCTAACCAAAGCTGCTCACAAAGTACTGTCAGAAGGACAAACTGGTTCTCTGGTTAAAAATGCCATGATTCAGTCATACTTTTGTGACCTGAACTTTGCTGACACCTAAAAAAATGTCAGGGACTGCACCCAGCCCCATTGGTTTTTACGATGCGTTTCACTGCTCAGCAGTGTCGGCTGGCTCTAGACTTCAAGCAGCCCGGAGGTTGTCCAGCAAAAAACTCGGCTCCAGCATTTCCTCATTGGTGCAGTGCTCCAGCGGGAGGCAGAAATGCTATTGAAGAAATTTACACATTAGTCAGAGTTATTGTCATTTTCCTTCCCAGAAGTACATAACTATTCACAGAGGGCAAGTGTTGCATTATAGGTTGCCCGGAGAAATAGATGGCTTTCTGAAGAGGTGTTACTGCTGCTTCTCATATGAGGTGGACTAATTGAGTTTTTCACTAGGCTTCCTCTAAAAGCAAGACATTTCCCTAGTGACGTTACATCTTTCATTTATCTTTCCTTTTTGGTTGCTTGGAAGCTCAACGCGCACCCAGAGGCAGAAGCAACAGTAAAACAGAAAATGAAATTGCAGATGCCATGGCTTTAATAAGAGACACTTACTTTGCAACGAAACATCTTTGTGTCAACAGTGAGAATGAGAGTTTCAGCCAAGCTGTAGAGTCATATCATGTATGCTTTCAGTTTATTAGCTCATTTGGAGGCTGGCTGAAGAGAAACCAGAGATGGACATTTCTGCACATGCTCACTCCCAGTCTTTTTAAAATTTGCAGTCTTGGCCCTTTTACGATTTCAGGCTAACAAAAGCTCCAGGAATATGTTATATACTAACTATTATTTTGCAAGTAGATTATTTTTAAGTTGCATTACAAAATGTGGTAAATAAGGAAATATATCGAAAACACCTTTAAGAAAAAAGGGGACTGTACTGATAATGAGATTCAGTTTTGGGAAGGGCCCTCTCCGTTGAAAGGGTGTAGCATAGATGTGTATCTCCTTTAAGTTAACAGCACACCTGGTCGTTCTGTATTTTGCTGTCAAGCACTTCAGCTATACAGCTAAGGATACTTATATAATACAGTCTGAACTGAATTTATGTGGCTAATGCCATCTTGAAATGGAGAGGGTGAAAACCAGAATACCCATGCAATCCTACATGTGATAGGAATGTTACACTCGCTCTATCAGCTCGTATGTAGAAGCTAAACAGATCCTCACAGGGTGTGAGTTTTATACTGTAGTAATACAAGCCTTGGCGTGTGGTACTTCATAATTATTAACTAGTCTGCAGGCGAGTTCTGGTAAAACGTGTCTGTTTGAACTTTAACATCTGTGGGTGTATGTACAATATCCACATTTTGTCTGCTTACAGAATAAAAGGTGGTTGGTCAGGAATCCAGCCAGACCTAAGTGAATGAAAAACACTTCTTGTTTTCTGACAGTTCCCTTTGTCTGGGTGTTGCAGTGAACACTGATTGCTTTCGGTAGGTGAAATGAGAGGACTGACAGGATGATTGATCAGAGAGGGGCAGAGTTTTCCCTCAGTTCCCTCCCTACCTTTTATCTTCCTTTTCCTCTCCTCAGTTCTTATTAGTGGGCAGCGTGGGCAGCGGTCGTGAGCAGGTTGGGCTGGAATGCGTGTCCAGCAGGGGATGCACAGAGCGAGCAATGCGTCCAGCACCGTCTCTTGCACCATGTCCAAGGCAAATCATCTCACAGCTGGCAGCTGGGTAGCAAGAGTCCCAAGGTCACCCTAGTCCAGTCAGTTTGCTTCCTATTCTGCTACTGGTTTAGCTAATCATCTTTTTCTTTACTCAGCGGTAAGCAGGTCTTTGAAGCTGTAAGGTAACAGATTATGAAGCTGGACCTTGGCAGCAGCATTGTGTTCCCAGTCAGCAGCTGGGTCCAGATGATTCTCCTATTTGGCTTTGCTGCTTCTCTTGTCTGTTAACAATCTCTTTCACTGTACAGCACTTCGTAAAGATATTTGCATGATTAGCCAGGCTTTTAATACAAAGCACGAACTTCGGATTTGTCATCATCTGTATAAATAGAGAGCTCAGGAGTGAAACAGAAATTGGCAGAGTTGAGTTAGTGAAGTAAAACCCGGGTGAGAAGACAGTTAGGTCCAAGGTACAGATGTGCTTTAGTCCTGTGCCACTGGAGATCAATAGCAGGGTTTCTGTTGACTTGAATGGAAGTAGTATTTGATGCTTATTAACAGGTTGCAGGTTTATTCAGGTTGTTAGAGTTTCTTTGTCTTCCCTCTTGTCTTCTCTCTGCTTCCCTGAGTCGAATGTGATTGTCAAGCTTTCTGCCATAAAGCTTCAGGGTAGATTGAGTGATACATTTAGTTTGTTATTGGAAACAACTTAGGAGAATTTGTGTATTAGTTACCACAGTGGCTGCAGACAGTATTACATGCTGCACGAAGCAGTTATAATATTGCCCGCTACGTGACGTATGAGGTGCCTAATTTTGCCAGCAAGATTTCCTTCATTAGTAATGGCTCAGCATACACTGTGTAACTTACGATATTTTAAATTAAGGCACCTGTTAGTAAGTGTAAGGATGAAGAGATGATATTGCAAGCCTGTGAAGTAACACTCATGTTGACATTTCTGTGGGTGTTTTCTCCGCTTGTCATCTTGCACATGTTAAACCAAAGAACTGAGCTTTTGTTCATGTTACGTGTTCGCCGTTTGTTAGCCAAGAAGTCCACAGTTACACTTATGTCAGCCTTAGATAAGCTGTGTGTTGACCACCTCTGGCTGATCCCATGCATGGCGCATGAAGATGGTAGCTGCTGCTGGATTCTTCTTTGAGTAAGTGATTTCACTGGAGTAAATACTCCTTGTAATGGAACTTTGAATTACAGATAGGTGTTTTTAGTCTTGTGATCTGTCTTTTCCTGGCATTATACAGAAAGCATTGCCTGGATAAAAAAAAATCATTACTATTAATTAAATTAATGTTAGTAAAGGGGCATGTGGCTCCATAAAACATGGAGGACGCCAGGTAAACCCTGTTAGGCTGCCAAGAGCACTCCTAGCGGAGTTTTTAACCCAGGGGTTTGATATCCCGGCTGGTTTACAGCTCCCCGTGGGTGCCCTCCTGTGAGATGCTCTGCTGGAAATCATCTACTCCCCCTGCCACCGCTGTACCTGGAGCTTGCTAATGTTGCTGGTTTTTTGTTACAACCTCTCACAAAGTACCCTGTATTATCTGCCCTTCCTTTCGGTTGCCATCTCTCCTCAGGAGAGGTTTTGCTGTTTGCAAAGGCCAGAAGCTTTTCTCCCTTTCTCTTCTCAGGCTGCACTTGGGACGCGATGGGGACTAGCTGCAGGGGCCACCCCTCTGCCTTCACCTCCCTCTGTCTGCCTGAGAGCCAGGAGACCTTTTCTTCCTCCTCACCAGCAGGTGGAGGAAGCACTATTCTCCTCCAGCCGTTCCTCCAGAAAGTTAGTTATTTTGGGAATTGATGACAAGCTGCAGCCCAACATGAAAAACAGGCGTGCGGTGCATATTTGTGCAGCCATGTCATGTGTGGTGGTGCACGTTATTTATTTCTTTTGTGTATAAGTGCAGGTAGAAGGATGCTGACAAATGAAATTGGTTTCTGATTTAAAATCTTGTGAAAAAAGCAACCAATCACCCGCTGTCCCAAACCAACCAAAAAAACAACCCCAAACTATATTTTTAATTGCAACTCCGGTGAAAATCTTTGCTTTGAAACGGATTACATGAAAGGAGGACCTTCGCTTTGCTGACTGTGTTTCTCCTATCATGACAAAACCAAAACATGAATACCAGCAATGACAGCTCTGTCATGTCAGTAATTAAGGCCCCCTTGGCCACACAACCATTTGTTTATTTGTGGTGTGGTTTTTAGGAGTTCCAAATAACAAGATAAAAGTCACTGAGGGTAGTGACAGCCAGGTGGGATGTTTGTCCTAATTATCTTGTGTGCTTTGCTGCTATTGTGGAAATTATTGGTATCCCTCTCTCCCTTATTACGCACGTGAATTCTCTTTGTCTTTATTGACATGTTATATTTCCATTTTTTTCCTGAGAACTTCTGCTTCAGTTAGCACTGGTTCACTACTTGATATTGATTTTTATCTCGATCGCTCAGTGTGCATCTTCTGCAGGATAACGTCCAAATCTGATGCAGAGGTGTTTATTTTTTTGAGGTTCTTTGTTGTTCTTATTAAGATATCTTCTTTTATTGCAGACACTGGTGGAAGTATCTACACAACGCTGCTGTGATGTGAAGTGCTTGTACTGTACTTTTCACAGCAGGATTGTGATTCGTGAATGTGGTTTCTGCAGTTATGATAATACACTTGAATAATAGTAACAATGGCTTGTATCACTATTCCTTTTTATACATGACAAAGAAAAGCTTGCCAGTTAAAGCCAAAATTATCAGACATATCATCTAGTTCTGAGTGCACAACCTAGTATGTGATCTTTCCATGACATGTAGAGTACCTAACATCGGGGTCCTATGGATAACAGCCTCCTCCTGCAGAGCTCAGTCTGTTCTGCCTCCTGGTCTTTCCCTTTACCCTGGACTTTTGTCCCTGTGTGACTTTAAGCTTCAGTCTCCATTCCTGGCCCTTTTGTACTCTACTTGCACTGCTGCCTCTTGCTTTGTTCTGTGTGCCAGCGCTGTGACCCGCTCAGAGAACACTGCCTTGCTCCCTGCTTCTGAGCTGGTAGCTGCCAGCAGAATCTGTGCAGCCTGTGGTGGGTGCTGCATACACCTCTCCTGCCATGGAATACGTATGTGGGGCCAGAGGTTCCTCAGTGGAAGAGGGATTCTTGCTCAGTGTATTGCCAAAACCTTATTTATTTATTTGTTTGTTTAAAGATGTGCAAACTAAGTTCTTTTAGGGCCTCATAATGTAACTGAATCTGGACAACATTTTCATGGTGCTGAAGGCATGTTAGTGAAACTCAAGTCATCCTTTGTGAAAAATTTATACCAAAGCATGCATAGAAATTCGAGATTTGGACTGAACAGAAGTTGGAAAGAGTATGTGGGCTTGACGCATTAGTGTTGCTGTTTATTTGTTACTTGTTCCACCCTTAATTATTAGATGTGTGCTGAGACTTTGGTTTGAAAAAAGAAAAAAAAAGAAGAGAAAGAAAAAAACCACTGGATTTCATCTAATGTCATTCACCGTGAATATTGTGGGCTTATTACAATAGGATTTACTACCTGGCTGTGTAAAATTGCTACAGTCTTCACATAAACACTTGTATAACTGAAATGCCAAAGAAGACCTGAACATCAAGGGTTGCAGACATAAATAATTGATTACAGCATGCAGGTCACTGGGGGAAAGGCACTAGTACAAAATACTTGTTTTCTGCATTGAGAATTCTTGTTGGAGAAGCAGATTTATTCAGGGGAGTATGCTTTGGTGGTATGAAAGTCTAAATTAATGGCTAGCCAGTAAGGGGTCATTTGAATATGGTAATTTGTCCAATCTTTTACCAAATCAAAGAACAGCATGCTCTTTCTTGAGCTTTGAGTAGACATCAAGTTGTATTCCTTCAATAATGTTGGACTCTCTCGCAGGTGAAGAAATGAAAAGTTTCTAAGAAGCTGTGGCTTTTCTCTCCCCTTCCCCCTACCCTCCCCCTGCCCTGGACTGAGCTTTTTTGGACAGGTCAGTTGACTGTGTCTCAGTATGTCCCTTCTGAAGGGATACTGCTTAATATAGGGAAGTTAGACTAGTTAAAGGGACACATTTGGGCCTGATACATACCTAGTGTGATCCCTCTAAGTGTGAAATCCACAGCAGAATTTGAGCCTATATTTATAATGCAGCCTTCAGCTAAAAACACTGTAAAATGCCTCAGAATTATTACAAATGGTTTCACAGCACCATATGCTAGAGAACACAACAGAATGGAAGTTGCTTGTACAAAGTCTTTCATTGGATATGGCTAAAATATGTTGCATTTTTTGGTGGCATGTGTTCTAAAAATTATTATTATTTTTTAAGAACCGCAGTGTGGATTTGCCATGTGGAGACAATTATTGTATATATTGTAGTTTGGGGTTGTACATGTTGAATAAAACTGTGTGGAATGTGCAGTTCTTCTGAGCGATTGTTTATTCTTTACAGAACTGTAATTGTAGTTAGTCTGTGTTGTGTCTGGTAAATAAATAACTAAAGAGTCTTTGCAGGAATGAGGAACTGGGAGGAGGCATGTGGTGGTCATGACAGTGCCAAGGAAGAATGCCATGTGGGTTGAAAACCAGTTCCAGGTACATCAGCCTTACTGGAGGGTCAACACATGTACACCCACGGGAATCCAAATGCAGAGCATATGGGACGCGTTTCCAAAGCCAACATGCCAGGGATTTGGAAATTGGCTGCTGACCTTTGCTTTGATGTGGGCAGCTTCCTGGCTTGGGTCTCCACCTACTGTACCACGCTTACGTACCCTATATCTATGTGAACCAAGATGCTGATGCCAAAGCATCTCCTCTTACTGTATAACCATGTCCTCTCAGCAGGACACTGTTGTTCTCCGTATTGTCGTCTTGTATGCTCTTCCTGTGTAAAGTGGGACCAAACCATATGTTTTCTGCAGCAGCTCTGAACAATGCTCTAAACCTCTGGGCTTGGGGTGGGATAGGAGCTCGCAGTGTGGATGGCAAGAAGCGGCAGTGGCAGCTGCACAGAGTGGCCAGAGCCTCAGCAGCTCCTGACATGGGAAGGGGTGGAGGGATGCTACCAGTATCCAGCTCTGGCGTACAGTTTTGATGGTTTGCACGCCACCAGTGATGGGTGTGTTGGTGTGGGAATCTCTGACCTGCAGAGAATATTTGATCTTGTCTCTTCTTGCCTTTTCCCCCTAAATGGCTCAGGGGTGTACTGAACACTTCGTAGAAAAAAATTTTGTCATTATCCCTGATGGGTTGGTGTACTTGGGATAGTTGGTACGTTAGAGGAAATGTCTCAGATGAAAAAGTCTCTTGACTAAATATGCAAATGACATTTGTCAGCCTTTCCCTCAAATGTCTTCCAGCAGATGTGAGTACCATGTGTGTCCATTTAATAAACTAAACTCAAAATAATTTCCACTTTGCTAGATATATGGGGAATAGCTGGGCAGGGGAGAGGTGGGGGTTGGGGTGTGGAGCAAACTACAAAGCAAGGTAAAAACTGCATATGTGTGCTGTTATATTTGATGACCAATTCATTAAAGCCATAAGTGTATCCAGGCTTTCAATAGTGTTCTCCTGCTGTTGCTTCCTGTACTCCCTGGCTGCAAAATCAGCCTCTATGGCTCTCATTTGTCTTGCCCACATGAAAGACTTTGAGCATCTGCAAGTTATGATTTGAGAAGTATCTGCTTTTAAACAGAATGTATTTATCACCGTGTCTTCACAGGCAACGTAGTACATTGTATAAATTAGAGGATCCTAGACCTTTGAACACTAGAGGGCTGGGTGAGATACTCCGTGAGCGTATGGTGTCTGGCCATACCCATCAAACGTCCTGGACCCATACCAAAAATGCCAGATGTTCAATAGATGTGGAGGCCCTTCCATAACCTTTGCTGAGTGTTGGGAAGGGGGTGAGGTGGTAGTTGTCCCTTGCTCTCGTGCTGCTTTAATACTCTTATTTGAGCTCAGTATTTTTTAATATTTTGAGCTAAAGACTATAGACCAACCCTCAATTCAGTCTGTCAGACTATTGCATGGTGTAAATGCTTAGCGTTCCCCAACTGTCCAAAGACCGATGGGATTTTCTTCTAGCTCTGGTGGATTATGAGACTTCAGTCCTTAAAGCTGCTGCTGGCCTATTACAGGATGCGAGTTCTGCGTCTTACTTAAGTGTGCATTTTTTCAGGCTCTGTTCCTACCAATGGAGGAAAATAATAACGTACTTTAATGGCTGGTTCCTTTCATTTAAAAAAAAACCCCAACCACACAGCAGTTATGGGAAAGGTGGTTGATGTGACTGACATGTTCAAAACTATCCTGGCCAGTTGCAGGCGAATTCAAAAATCACAAAATAAATGCAGGTCTTGTGGTTTATAAGAAGACAGCTGAGGTTGCTTAGGTTAATGTGTGACCAACATAATCGTTAACTTCTGGGTGCCTCCTTGGCCTTCCTCTCTCCCTGCTGGCATTTCCCACCTCACTTCAGCCACGCCTCTGGCATGGCACCCCAGGTCCATTGCTGTTGGGTCTCCTGTGCCTTGCATGGGGCTGGCTGCCTCCGTGATGAAGTATCGGTGCTTGGCGGGCCCCACTGTCCCTGTTGCCTCACCTTCCTGGGTGACATTGGCCTGTGGCAATCCCAGAGCCCCTCGACTACCCTGGCCCAGCAGACGGCATGTGGGACAACTTAAGCAGAGGCTGGAAGAGCCAAGTGTCTTTGTTCTGAGGTCTGGCAGCTTGAGGGACTTGTGATTATCCTAATGTCTTGCTGTGCCGAGGAGCTGAGTCAGCTGGGCTCGAGTACTACTGCCTTGGAATAAAGGAACTAGTTAATGATATTAGGCTTAACAAAAAATATCTCCATTTATTTGAGGTGCAAGCGTTATTTCAAGTGAGTGTGAATATTTTTTTGATAACAAAAGGTAGTGATGAGGATTGGAGAAAAATACCTGTTTGTGCTGTGTGGTAACTAAACAAATGTTCCTTTTAGGTAAATGGTGTTTTATGTTGGTTTTTTGTCATTGGTGCAAAAAGATTAAGGCTTTTGCACACAAGTTTGACAGGAGAAGACAGCAAAGTATTTGTTAAAAAAACAGCTCTTGAGGCACGTGTTCGAAGCTGTCATTTATTTGCCTATTTTTGCCATCGCACTCTGCACAAAACAAATCTTGTAGCTTCCCTGATGGAGTTCAGCTCAGGAAGGCCAGCCGGTCCCTCAGGTGGCTGGGGATGCCTGGGAACACTCAGCACAGTGCTGTACTTGAGAGTGGTTTTGGCAGGGCTGTGCTGCAGGTCTTTGTTTTGTCATGTTTATTTTCTTCAGGAAGCCAAAATGAAGTGAAATAATGAAATTGTGATCTGTGGGTTTAAGCTCCATCTCCTGTGGGAGCCAGTTGTCACAACTTCAGGCGCCCAGGAGGGTGAGTGGTTTCCCTGAGCTTCACCCAGAAAGTCTGTGGTAGAGCAACGAGGAGAGCTGAGCTCAACCACAGCTCCAGCTCCAGCACTCCACTGAGCTGAGCCATTCTTTGAATGTGCGTAACCATCTCAGGAAGGTCACTCATAAAGTGATTGTCCTCTTTCATGGCTGTAGTCACAATTTGAAGGGATGGTCCCAGTTTTTCAAAAGCCTGCCAGCTGTTGTGTCTTGGAGCCTGGTCACTACTATGCACCACTGTCGATCACCAATTGGTACCACTTGGTCACCATTGCGTCCTCACAATCTGGGAGAAACAAGGGCCTTCAGCTAGACTGTGCAGTGCATTGCATCCAGGCAGGGGACTAGCCATCTTTTTCAACAAGGTTTATTTCTCTGTATACAGCTTGAGAGTCTTCTACCCCTCCTTTCTGCTTGAGTAAAACAAATGTATTCTCTCATCCTCTCTGGCATTTCGTGGTGAAAATGTGGTCTAATAGGACCTGTGAAATGCCTTGTTGTGGATTGCACATTGCTCACAAGGAATTCATTGGGAAGAAAGATTTCATGCTGTACTTTAACCTCATTCCAGCCTTTCTTGCATGAAAGGAAAACTCTGCAGCCATGAATGTAACTGGTTATCATTATTGAATGTCATTACTCACTCACTCTGAATGTAAAACAAAAAAAAAATCTCATCCTCTGTAATGTCCGTGGGTAAAATGCTGCTCTCGGTTGCATTAACACTGTTGTAAAGCAAAGAGTAGAGTTCGTCCTTTTGTTGCAGTTGAAATATTTGTTTAACACAGACGAGGACTAAACAATACACTTGAAAGCAATTTGTGTTATTGTCTGTAGAGCAGAGCTTGTATTTTATGAACTGGCTGATCATAAAGACAGCATAAATCATGTAAAGCATTCTCATTTACTTTTTCTTTCTTTTTTTCTTTTCGCAGATGGGGTTTGTAGAGTAGAGTTGCAGTCAAATGTCTGCTCCAGGATATTTTAGTTGAACTGTGTGAGTCCATTAAACAAATGTAATGGCTTTTTGGAAAGAAGCGCTGCGTGTTTCAAACCAAATGTTTTACATGGAGAACATCTGGGTAGTTCTGGGTGTTTGTATGTAGAGCACATCAGACAGCAGCTGTAGTGAGCTCAGCTGGGAGGTTGCCTGGGATGTAGTTGTAGGATATGACAGTTCAGTTGTTATGGGGAATAATTCCTATGAAGTATTGCCATAAACCGAATGTTTGGCACAAACAGCTATATCTTTGTTTTACTGTACACCCAAGATATTCTTCTTATCTGCCCGGCAAAACTCTAAATGATGTTTAAACAACTCAGTAAATGTTGGCACCTCTGAGTGACGGCATGCGCATTAAAGCAAGCTTGAGGAAGCTGTTATCGTTGAGCGGAAACGAAGCTTGCTCCGTTTTCAATGAAGAACTATTGATTCCTGCCATGGGCAATGCAGTGGGAGTGATGAATGCAGTGTGTGGAAATGGTTTGTGAGGTTGGGTTGGAAATGATCGATGTTCCAGTGGTGTTGTGTTTTATTGCTTTGAGGACTGTGAAAATGCAAAACTGGTGAAATACATGTAATTAGCCTGACGTTAGAGTTTGTTGGGGCTACTGGAAGAACTTTAACCTGGTTAAATTAATAAGCCTGCTTTTACTTCACAGCATCAGAGGTAATGTATTTCCAGGAAATGTAGGAAATGTTGAAAAATGTCTTATTTGGGAGTTGGTTCTTAAATTATTTCTGCAGTTTAACTGAGGAATGTGTGGTTCAAATGAGATTAAAGTTGTAATTTCCAGAGTAGCAATGCAACTTCCCCTTTCAGGATTGTTTAAGTAAAAAGTTAAACAAAGTGGGTTAGGCAGTCTCTTGCTCCAGTCCCTTGTGGACAGCAATTCACATTGCGCAGCACTGCCTTAATAGTCCTTCTCGATCTGACATGATTTGTGGTATTTGCTGAGATGAATTTCTGGACTGAGCAGTGTGAGAGGGAATTACTCCTCACTCTGAGGAAGGTGGTATGTCCAAGTCTGTGTGAAGGTCACTGGCAGGATGAAGTGGGAAGCCTGCCCTGCTGCTGTTGCACTACTAACAGTCTAGATTTTGGCAGGGGGATCCTAGAAATCTGAGTGGTAAATCTCCCTTGTTCAAGTGACCCCAGCCAAAACACGTGCCAAAAAAGGTGTTTGTGCGTGTTGAAGAAGGGGGCAACAGTCCTAGAGATCACAGGGTCTGGGGGAGTTCTTTGCCAAAAGCTTTCTGTCTAGAAAAAAAATTGCTTTGCTGTTTCTCTCCTCCAGAGTTAACTCTCCCCATAACTACTAACTGCCGGCCGTTGTGAAATCCTCTTCCTGCAGGGAAAGCTAGAATTATGCATTGAAGGCTGCAGAATTTCTTGATTGCTAGCTATTTAATTGTAGGAAAACGTAATTCATTCCTCACCCTCTCACATCTATTCCAAGCCCAACTGGCCGTGGGGAGCAAAAGTGTTCCTGTTCCTGTGTTACTCTCTCCACTGAGCCAGTAGGGTGGCCCTGGTAATTTACTTTCAATAAACAGACGGGAACAACAGGAGGTTCCTCTACCTTTGGGGGTATAAATATTTCTCAGAAATCAGAGACGGATGGGGAAGAATGTTAGCAAACTCCTTGCCTCCCTCTGTAGCAATTCCACCACATTCTGTTGTAAATTCTAGGACAGTCCCTTATAAAAAGGGACCATTAAATAGGTAACATCCAGACAGAACAGTGTAATACTGAAGCAGTGCTTTTATAAAAACAAATTTAATATTGCAAAGTGATCTGCAAGCCCTGGAGCGAAGTAATCTGGGTGAGGCTTTGATACACACAATTGCCAATCTTTTTGTTTTCCAGACAGGATGTGGGTTTATGGTTCGCTAGATTCACCAGCTAGTGGCCTTTATGTTTTGATCCACCTTAGATCAATTTAGAAAAATATACTAGATATAGGTGGTTCTGATAGTTCTGTGTCATTAACCCTTCCAACTGTGCTGCTTGCACACATCTCTGCACATGACACAATCTCCGTGTCCCACCATCGTTGTGCAATGAATCTCTGCTTATCCATATTAATTCAAAAGCCTAAACTCTATAAACTCAACTTTAAAATCTCTCCACACTTCAAAATTACACTGGGTTAATTAGGAATTTGAGGTGGTCAAGCCATAGGGTGTTGGGTTTTAATGGCCGTTGTGGTGCCTGAAGGTACGTTTCTTCAAAAGAAGAAAAACTTTGCCCAAGTTTTCCTTGTACTATTGTAAGTCTCATGGTGAAATAGCACTTCCTTTTTTCTTTAAAGGACTGCAGAACCAGCAGAGCAAAATTAAAAGATCCACACGATACCAGATGACTTCACATTTGTGGCAGAAAGAGGCGTTGTAAAGATGTGCAAAGCTCTCAGTGGCTCTGGGGTTTCTCTAAACTCCTAGAAACTCGTGTGAGAGAGTGACAGCATGTTGAGTTAGATTCATTTACCCACATCTTCCTCAAGCAGAAATTATGAATGAAAATGCACTGTCAGGTGGCTTCTTGGAAAAAACTAGTTCTAAGAAAGAGTTTAAACAATATCCAACACCCTTTCTTGTGTAGTTTGAATTACAGCCTTGCATTGATGTAACACCTTCCACCTAAACATGTGCAAAATCACTTTAGAGACTCTGGTAACTGCTGAGGTTACCATTATTTATCAGTTATTTTACAGCACATTGCAATAGTTTGCAGCAGTTGCTTAGAGGGTGTGAATAACCCCATTTCCAATTTAAATTATTGGGAGGAATTGCCAGAGACTGTGTCATTTTCAGTCTGGAGCTAGATCCAGGCACCAGGGCTTTACACCTCTCTTCTTAAGAAAGTCATTTTTCTAATGAAGTAGCCAGGATCTTGGTTTTGTGTTTCATTCCCAAATCGATTCCTTGAACGGCGTGCACTCCTACTTTTGGAGGATTACTTCAGTGTGGTTCGCTGCTTATTCGCAATAAAAAAACAACATTGAATTAAAGTCCTTCTCTGCTGCCCCAGGTTAGCATTTTGCATTACATCAGCAGCTGTGGTAGCTGTGAGATCAAGTCTCAAAATTAATGTGAAATCTATCTTCCAGTTTTATGGAGGGGGAATCTGTAATACCCATGTAACACTGAGAACAGTAAACTTGGGGCTTGTGAATTCTTCCACTCCTCTTTAACTTTACTTGCCAGTAATTTAATTAGAGCTAAACAGTCTGCACACAGACTTGCAGAAGTGACTGACACAGGATTCGTTTCCAGTGACTTTTCCTCTTTTGCACATGTGCTGGATGGAGCTGTGCTGTGTTTGGAAGTTGATCAATGATGATGATTGCACAATTCTAACCTTGTTTAAACTATGATATAAACAGACATGATAGAAATGGATGCTACCAGGTTTTTTCGTACTTAAAAGTAAAGTCAGCATTTTCTTCTTGCTCTTTTTTTCCCTGCTTGTTTTTTTTTTTTTTCTTCTTCTTTTTGGTTCCAACAAAATTGTAACCTGGAAGAAAAGCAGTTAGACTTTGTGAAATCCCAATTCAGTGTAGCATTTGGCTTTAGTAAATGTGGAAGCCAAAAATAAACATCTGCTTGGCAAATTCGCCAGAAGTTAACTGTAAATGCAGTTTTCATCTTTTCAGTGAATGTGGCATTCAGAGCTGGTTAACATCTATTAAGGAGGAATGATCCATAGTTGAGGTTGTAAAGCATTTTTTTTCCTTTTAATTTCAGTTATGAACCTCCACTGCTTCGGGAAAATCCCCTACCCCAGTTTCTTTCCAGATATAATTTCTTATGTGCCAAAACGTGAACTTCCCTTGAAAGACTGAAGGTAGTTGGATGGGATATTTGTGAGTTATTAGACTTTGGAAAAGAGATGGTCTTCCACAGATCTGTGCATGACAGCCCCAAAACTTCAACTTGGCTATTTTTTTTCTTTTCTTTAGTCTTTTGGAATTAGATTCTAAGCCGCTTTTTTTTGCAGGCTGAGTTGTGAACATTTTAAAGTATTAGATATTGCCTCTTTGGGTATTCAGATTGGAATTTGGAGTTACATTTAGAAGTGAATTAGGAAAAATATAAGCAGTCTCATTCTTTTCTCCAGGAAGGTGAAGTCTGCGCGTGACAGGGATTCTCCCAGGATGCCAGCCTTGGCTCCAGTCCTTGCAGGCCACAGCTGCAAACATCTTTAATAACCTCCTCTTGTCAGATCTATGCTCTTCGGCAAATCCTTTGTGACCTCTGCTGCTACCAGGGCAAATTCATTTCACTGTGGATCAGGGATCATTGAAGTGGATGCAGATTTGTAGTAGCGTTCTGCTGGGGCAGTGGGGAGGGGTGAGAAGAGGCACCTTGAGGCAGCACTACAGGAAACACTGATACTGCTAGGGATGGTGATCACTTGAGGTATCTTTCTTCCAAGACTGAACAGTCCTACAACTTGGAACTTCAGTAATGCTGCATGAAAAATTTTTGTTTTGGGAAGGGAGGAATTTTTTGATAGATTTCTGACCTGTATCAGTGGACTATCCACTTCCGAATTCTGCAGCCCTCCTTTCTTCTCCATGTTTTCAAGATTCACTGCCTCGCTATGAAAAATCAATAACCAGTTTGCTTGCTTGTGCTTATAAATGCTGTTGGAAATCGGATCTATGCTAAACCAGATGAATGCTTCTTTTTTTATTCCTAGTGGTAAATCAGTCCTGAAATGATTAATACAGAACTGTAAAATCCATCTGGTAGTAAGGATGACTCAAGGCCAGGGCTCTCAGTGTTAAATGAAGAAAGGTAAATTATTCAGAGGATGCATGGTATAAATATGCCAGGCTTCATATACATAGCTGAGGATAGTGGGTACCAAACAATGAAGGGATGTGTATTTTCCAGTAAGGCAGTAGTTACTCAGGAAATGCGCTCACAAATCCTGTTAACAGGCACTGCATGCGGGGGTGAGGAAAGAAGTGGAGGAAGGGTGTTGCATGTGTTCCTCCTGGCACCCACTTTGTATATGTACAGCATAAAAGTGTTCATCTGGTGCCTTCTACTGCTCATTAAAACTTGGTTCCACAGATGTTTTTCTCTGTGATTAAAGGGGGAACTAGAAGGAAGATGTAAACCCCACGCCTAGTGCTTGTGATTAATTAATTCCTCTTCACTTGACGAATCATCATTTATGACATTGTAACAGCAACTATGTCTAGAACTGGAAAAGGAAAATTAAACCTGAGATAATCATACCCTGGTTCTCCAAGAGTCACTGGCACATTGTGCCTCAACTTATGCAAATAGAATTTTGATGTAGCATTTATCATGGTGACTTGGAACTTCTAGTACCTTGGTGCAAGAGTGAATTTCTCTACAGCTAGTGCAGATAAGTAAATAAGCTTTGGTGTGTAGAAATGTAATCTTTTTTTATGTGGTACATTGGGAAGAGGGGAATGAAGCAGAGAGGCACAGATGTTTGCTGTATGCTTTTACCATACAGAGGTGAGGCAGCTGTGAAAAATACCCTTGCCTCTTAAAATCAAATGAACTTGAAAGGTGCATGGCAGCACACGCATCCTCGCCTATTATATGTGCAGCTGCTGGCTCACAACAAGGGTAACAGTTTTTTGTCTTTGGTAATATCCATGACACAAACAAACATGCAGTGAAACAGAGTAATGGGCAGAAGTCCTGAGATTTAAATCAGCAGAGTTTCACTGGGTGCAGATGGCACCCGTTACCGCTTCTAGCGGTTATCCCCTGATAACTGCATAGTTTGCAAACAGATCAAACAATAGAATTGGGCCGTTGGTAAATAATAAGGATTTTGTTCCATGCTTGTCTCCCAGGCAGTGTCTCCATGGAGACGATCTGGCTTTTAGGATCTGAAAAGTAACAACCTCCAAAACAATGGCATTGTGTCGACCTTACTCCTTCTGTGACAGAGAGAGCTCTCAGAGATGTGTTAGCAAAGTGTGCAACGCCAGACACTAATTTTGCTTCATCTCACAGTGTGGCCTTTTGTCCAGCTTTTCAGTGAGTGTGTGAAGTGTTTTCTATGACTGTGCAAAAGCTTGTTCTTAGAATTGCATGTGTTGCGTGATGCTCATTATTAATGCATTTGGCCTGGAATTGGAGTCTCAAGGTAGCTGTTTTTTCTGGCAAATGGACACAGAAAAGTTATACTCCTGTGGGAAGAGGCTTACCAAAAGTCTGCATGAAAATACCTTTGCAGAACCCTTTGGATGCTTGGCTTCTCTGTAGCGATATCCTGTCTTTCCCACCTGAAAGGTCCAGAGGCCAGAGAGACAATTATTAAGCCCATCCCTTGCCTTTCCTTTCTCTCCTTTGTGCAACCTCTGCAAGTACCATTTCAATGCAACTGCTTTATCAGCATCCCCCTCCTTATCATTTGATTGCAGCAACTTCAGGGACCACCCAATTTCATAGCTTTGTTTCTCTTCCTCTTATGTTGGTGATGTCTGGGCCAAGAGCCATAGGCAGAGACTCCCCTGGAAAAAACATAACATGGTGCCAGACTTTATTCTTCCTTGCTCAGCTCCGTGGAGCTGGAGAACGAACAATGTGCCTTTTCTCTCCCCACCCCCAAACATCCTCTGCTCTCCATTTCTCTTCCCCCCTGGTTGATCCACCTATTCTTTACCTCCCCGCCCCTGTTGGCACTTGGCACATTGTTCTTCCCACCTCGGACTCTCAAAGAAAGGAAGCAGAGCTGTGAAACCGGCTGGGCTCACCCACTTCCCATTGCTGGGTGGGGATGGCCTCAGTTCACAGCTTTTGGAAAGGGGAGGTTTTTGTATGTTTAACCCTCCCCTCCCTCTCACCCAAAGAAAATAGATTTAATAATTTTCTTTAAGACCCATTTCTGACATATCTCTTGGTGGCAGCAAGCTGTTTTCCCTTTCTCGGGAGACTGTGCTCTCTGTCCTGATGTAATTTTTCTGACTCTCCACAATAGTATTGCAAGAGCCTGTTGGAATTTGATCAAGCATGGGTGGTATGCACAAGTGCTGGAACCAGCTTAAAAGTCACAGCCCCCACGGTGGAAAAAAGCAGTTTGTTCATTTCACACCGCAGTCCTAAAAATAACCTTGGTAGATAATAAAGAGTGGAAGATTGTTTCAGTGGGACTGAATGTACTGCATGCAGAAATGGCTGGGGACAGTTCCGTGGTTTGTGGCATTCAGGTGGTCACCCTAGGTTATAGAAGAATCTGTGACTTTTTGCACTGAGGCTAATTCTACCTTTGTTTATATTCACTCATCTCAGCTGGAAATGAGGCAAACATAGGTTTATTAGATTAAAACAAACACGTGAACCAGCTTCCTGAAATGAAGAGCAACGGGTTTATGCTTTGATGAAAATATAGCTTTGTTGCTTATCCCATAAATGATGATGCCAGCAGGGACTCAGCCGACACAGATACTTGGTATGGAAATGGGCAAGTACCACCTACCATGACCTTTGCCAGATGTTTAGACTTTGAGACATTTTTCTGTATGCAATGGTCTTGATCTGCCTATGTAAGAAGAAAAATCAACCAGTTTTGCTCTGCCCAGCAGCTGAGAAGCTCATAAAAGAGGAGAGGCTTTTCTCTTACAGTTAGGACTGAATGTACAGAAACCTTTGCAGCCGTCATCTTTTTGAAGTATTTATAGGTAAAGTTATTTATACCAAACAAAAGCAAAGAAGCATGAAGTGTGTTGGAAAATACTTAATAATCTCTCTACATCAGTTCAGAGAGTGAGTATAAATCCTCTTTCCAGCAAATGGAGACAGGTAATTTATTGCAGCTTTGAGGAGAACAGCTTATTTCTCCATGCTTCCTGTTCAGCAGACTCTGCAAGCTGACTCACAGAGGTACGGGAAGCCAAAAGCTGTACTCCCTCTTTCCTATCTGCTTCTAGAAGGCAGAGCAGTGGCTGTGCTCATGCTGAGCCATTTGGAAATGCCTGGCAATCAGCAATATTAGAGGTTCACAAAACCCTGCTTTGTCTCCCCTGTGCCATATGTTTTGGAGAGGGTGTTATCTCTACCTGCTTCTGAGCAGAGGCTGGTACCAGAACTGGCTGTGCAGGTGGAGTTGGCTTCAGTCAAACTTTGGTTCTTCTTTGTCTCCCTCTAACCCAGTGTGTGACATCATAGAATGGTTTGGGTTGGAAGGGACCTTCAGAGCTGCAGAAGAGATACTGAAGATGTTACTGGTGTGTACAGCCAGTACCGAACCCTGGAGGGGCCGTCACGTGGCCTAATTTTGGGCTGTCTCCTTGGATCTTGTGCATATATTTAAATTTACATGTATGAGCTATCCCAAAAAGTCAATGGCCTGCCCACGTGTGAAATTAAGCACATACTAAAGTGTTTTGCCAGATTGGATACTGTGTCTGTAGGGACTTTGGGTGAATTTGAACCTGTTTTGTTGGGGTGATATGTTGCTCTGTCTGAGTACAAGGTCTTGGAGTTATATTAAATTCTGATTTAGACAAGAAGCTAGGAAAAATACAAATTCCTCCACTAATAAAGTTTCTGAAAATATCATAATTCAATTATGTAAGTCTTGAAACCAGTATAATATATTGAGAAAGTGTGGTAGAGACATAAGTACTGTGTTTTGAGAGTACTGAAGGGACTAGCAGCACTTTTTCTGCAGATCTTGAGCTGGAATATTTGAAGTAGTTAATGTAGCTGATGCAAAAAAGCGTGTTGTGTTTGCCCTCCTCTTGATTCATAGGCTGTGACCCTTAATAAATTTTGATGTTGCACACAGTGGAACTGTTGCTTTCAGAGAAAGCAAGGAAAGTAAGCAGGCAAGTAAGCAGGCAAGCAAGAAAGAAAAGGACTTAAAGAATGAACAAACAAGTTCTTTCATAAGGTATTTCTCAATTGAGATTATTTCTTATTGTGCTTAAGTTGTTCAGGTTCATCGTGTACCGTATCTGACAGCAGTCCTGTAAGTGAAGTTTTGAAAAATTGAGCCAGATCTTTCTGGCGTTAAAAGCATAAGGACACTTCGAAAATGTATTTTCTGGAACGTATTTCTGAGTAAAATACATTTAGTGAAAGAAATTCTGGTATTAGTATCTTTGAATACCTGGAAGAGAGACTTGTTTTACAGCTGATACTGTAACATACAGCTAGCGATCTTATTTTACTCGGAGAGATGAAAACAATTATATAATAAACATCTAAAATGTGGTCATGACTCAAAATGTTTCCATGAAATACTAAAAAAAAAAAAAAGAACAAATTTGGACTGTTTTCTTGTTCATATTGTTTTTTTCACATCAGTAGGCTTACGCCCCAGTACCCTTCCTGACATAGCTGAGCAGACTGATGCAGGTGAAAGAAGCTTGGCTGGCAGAAATCCCTATCTTAGAGGGGAAGAGCTGGAACAAACACTGTCCTGTTGCTCCACTAATCCTGCGTTGGGATGACGCCTCTGACAGTGACAGTCTGCTGACAGCGATAGCTTGCTATTTGGCCTTTCAGACCAGGTCACCAGCAAGGCTGTGCACTCTCGATAGCCTTTGACACAGGGAGCCTATCTGCTTGGGGACTGTGCAGATCACTATGCAGATGTCACAGGGTAAAAAGTATTTACTGAGATGCCTTCAAACCTTTCACTTCCCTGAGGCTCTTTTTGAGCTGAAAAATAGCAATTGAAGATGAGGAAAGGTATCAGAACCATCCGTCAATGGTTCGTTGAGCAAGGCACTCCTGTGGTGTGCTGCAGAGTGTGGAATGGAGAGGCAGCAATTTCTGAGATGCTACTGTCCTTGTTTCCTTTAGGAGCCACTTTGGCTTTCCATTTTGATTTTCTCATCTCTTGGAAGTGGATGAATAGTGCAAGGTTTAACTAATAAATGGGTGCAGTGTGCTTTGAGCATGCTCATGTGCTATTCAAATAGTTGTATTATTTCTTTAGCACATGTGAGTGTCCAAAGCCTTGCTCCAATACCGAGTACTTGTACTGGCATCATACTGTGTCCTGGCTAAGGGACATTGCCTCCTCCACATCTGATTGTGGGCAGGTGGGTGCTTAGCAGGAGCCAACTGCCTTGGCTCCCTTGGCACCACTGGAGTTAAGGTAGTTCACACCTGCCAATTGTCTTTCTGTGTCTCCAAGTGCTGGTCACTGTGATCTGAAGTAGCTGAGAGAGGGCAGAGAAAGTTCTGAATGTTAAAACCCAAGAGATGCGTTTGGCACGCATTCTTTCCTTGAGTGAGACCTTGCAGCCTGGATGTCACTGACAAAACCCAAAGTACGTTGACTGGGCTGCTGAATTCTACCCCTGCAATTGGGAAGTGGTGTTTTCAGGAGAGCTTAAGTACCATCTTCAAAATTCAGTTAAACTTTTAGGAATAGCCTTTATAAATTATGGCTCCTAGGTGCCTTAACCACTTTTCAGTGCAGGTTGTGAGGCTGTAAACTCTCTGGTCCTGTTGAAAAATAAGTTCCCAGGCAACACGTCTGTTTGCATTTGAAGATTAATCCCAACATATATTTACAGAGTGCCACCACGCTTTTCAATCACATTTGCATTTTTGTATCTAAAAATATGTGCTTTCATTTATGCAGTTATTTCACGGAGGCCATTGCAGTAGTTATATGTAGACATACAAAAGTCCTGTCTGTGAAGCACAGAGTCAAGTTAGCAGGACATACCCTCTGGAGTGCTGTTATTACTTTACCAGCCATGAATGGTGAAGAATTTGCTCCCCGTTGTATATTTGACAATGAAACCCTTCTTAAATTCCTTCTCAGAGCCAAGTATAAGGCTGTCTTTTAATAAAAAACTGTGCTTTTACCCATGTCTATATTTATTTC